>NC_041389.1:302495978-302536130 GCF_002162155.2 Triticum dicoccoides
TCTTTTGAAGCCTAGCTATTTGAAAATTTTAGGTTTTTAATTTTAGTTGTTTAATCTTAGGAAAATGTAGTATGAAACCTAGCTAGTTAATCTTAGGATGATGTAGTATGAATCTTAGGATAATGTATGTTTTTAATCTTAGTTGTTTAATCTTAGGTGTTTAATCTTAGTTGTTTAATCTTAGGATAATGTAGTATGAATCTTAGGATAATATAGGTTTTTAATCTTAGTTGTTTAACCTTAGGTGTTTAATCTTAGTAGTTTAATCTTAGGATAATCTAGTATGAACCCTAGCTAGTTAATCTTAGGATAATGTAGTATGAATCTTAGGATAATGTAGTATTAACCCTAGCTAGTTAATCTTAGGATCATATTTTGAACTATCACATTTGTTGTTATTTTTTAGTAAAAACAATTATTCCTGTTATATGCAAATTTGAAATGGATATTTTGAAGTGGATATATGTCATATTTTGAACATGTCACAATCTTAGTTGTTTAATTGAGTGGCCTATGTTTTGCCAGAATGTTGATTCGTCCACGTTCTAGTAAATTTCTGGCGCTCGATATGTCTTTCTTTTAGGAAAGGTCATGCCGAATTTTGCTAAGTGTTTATTAATTTTGTTTTCATAATTAAGCATTTTGTTCTCGACATCGACGATGCTTATCCCGTATCCTCGTCGTCGACTCGGTGGAGGAGGCCTACTTGAGCAGAGGGGCCATGTCCGGGATTGGGCTCCGCCGAGCTGGTACTGGGTTGTGCTACCTTCCGGTGAGCGCAACTTAGTGAGGAGCCAGCCCGTCGTCGACCCAGAGTGTCTTTGGTGGCGGTCAGGTGGGCCTGCATCGGTGCAGAGGCTTGAGTCCCCCGCGCAGGTGGTACAGCACCGTGTCACGGAGTAGGACACGCACGTCCATTGCTACATGGTTGCATTGGCGGACGGTAGGTTCTCCAATATCTGGCAGATTCTTCAAGGATCTCAAAGGAGCTATGATCCTGTGATGGTTCCTTCTCTTTGAGTGTCCACCACGCCCGCGGCCCACTGAACCTAGAGGAGCTATTACACAAGATGCATTTGATAGGACATTATTAATTAACTATTATTCGAGATGTATTAGTGATATTATATGATGATCTTTGCTACAAACTACTATATATGTATTGGATGATGGATCATTAATTACCTATTAGTTATTTGCTTATTGAATGCATGCTAATTTGAATGGAATAATTTGTTTTATCTCTATTATGATTTAGTTTTGCTTATTGAATGCATGCTAATTTGAATGGAGTACTTTATTTTATCTCTATTATGATTTTAGTTTTGCTTATTTAATGCACGTCTGTTTCAACAATGAACATATAGGAAATGTCTGACGACGAAAGGGAATTTGCTATGTGCGAGTACTGCGAAGATGAGCGCGGTCTGTGCGACAGGCCTCGCCTGGTAGAAGGTCGGCGCTTCGGCTTCAAGCTCCAGGAGACCTTCGATGTTGAAACGATATGCAACGATGACAAGTGTTTTTTGTTATTTTTTGCATGACTTCTCTGCTTCTTCAACGTGTGATTTCCGTGTTTTACAATTCGACTAGCTTATCCCATGCCATGCAAGACGCTATGTCTTGGATAAGATGGGTTTTGAAGATCATGAAAGCATAGAGACAAAGATAATTCACCTAAGGACCCATCATGGTTATGATTTTGCTGTAAATCTATACAATTATGTGAACTCATCCTATTTTGGTTGCCTGAATTGGGAAGCACTTTGCAAGGGGTATGATTTTCATGAGGGTAGCTTCTCACCTTCGATCTTGGTGATCCTGACATAGACGAAAAGAATATGACCATTTGGGTCCTTGTTGACACGCTTCCAGTTCTACCGATGTGTGAGTTTCTCAAACATATTTATTAAGTAATTTATATTGTTTATTTCAAAATAGTTGATAGCTTGACAGCTTATTTTCATTCTTCAAAAAATGTACGGAAGATGGTAGACAGAACCTGCTACTACAATGATGAAGCACAATTAACTTATAAGGAGAAAGATGGTCTTATCGCATTTTTTACTGATCTTGAGAATTACAATAGCTATTATCGAATTCCTCAAAATGATGGTCAATATGTGCCACTAGTGCACATGCTGTGCTACGGTAACATCAATGGAGATAGCATGGTAAGATTTTCTACTATTACGACATCCGTGCATCTTTTGCATAAATTCTTCTAAAACTAAACTACATTGCTAACTACAAAGTTATTACTATGTTTTTGAACAAAAAATCCCGATGGATTGTGTGCCTCATCTAATATTGCCGAGAGGTCGCGTTGATGTTATGAGCTTACGGCCACCGCGGCCAGGTCAGCAGCAGTATCCACATCACTCCTGTCCATACCGGATTTCTAAAAGCATCGTAGATAGCTACTTGGAAGCAACATTCTGCATAGGCCAAGACTTGGAGACAGGATGATCTCCGTTCTTTATTATGGAGAGTCCATTTTCCTTAATGGAGAATCAATGCCTATCTTGTTTTATGATATTTTACCTAAGAGAGGATAGAGTAGGTCCTATGAGAGGAGTAGGTCCTATGTAGAATGTGTTATTATGTGCTACAATGTGCTAGAGTTGATGAGGAGGAGGAGTTGTGATTATGACTAGTGACCAACTTGTTATATGATGTCTCATTGACGAACATTGTTTGGTGGTGATGACTAGTAGTAATGAATATGCTATTTAAACAGACTGGTTCATAATGAGTTGTTATTGTATAAAAGCTATATCTGTTTAAACATGTACAACGCCAAAATGCAAAAAAAAACATAAATTTTAGCAGTGGCGCAAGCCAAAATATTACCAACAGCGCTCATTTACCAGTAGCGCGTTCCAGAGGCGCGCTACTAGTATCTAAACATACCAGTAGCGCTGGCCTAAACAAGTGCTACTGCTACAAAATAGCTGTAGCGCCGTAGCAGTAGCGCGGGCGCCCGCGCTACTGGTAGCTCAAAAACCAGCGCTACTGGTAAGGTTTTCCCTAGTAGTGCATCATCGCCAAGAATATCACATCATCACCTCTGAAGAAAGAGACATAAATACATGGGTATGGGCACTCCCCTTGGCAACTGCCAAGCTTGGGGGAGGTGACCCGGTATCGTATCACCATCACACTTTTACCTTTATCGTTTTTCTTAGTTCGATCCTTTTGGTTATATCTTGATCTAGTAGAATAAAGTTTTTAGTATGATCTATCTTTGAGTTTTGTTTTGATCTCTATCAATGTAATCGAGTCTGAGTTATATATAATAAAGAGTAGTTTTGAGTTGAGGGCTTTGCTATTTTGCTATGATCTTGAGGGAATTAAATAAAAGAAAGAATAAAAAGAAATAAAAAAGATCATATATTGATCTTATGGGAAGTGATGATTTCACATATAAATAGTATGATGAATAAAAGTTGTTGAGAGTTGACAAACGTAGTTTTGGTCATTGTTGCAATTAATAGGAAGTAATAAAGGAAGAGAGGCTTCACATATAAATATACTATCTTGGACATATTTTGTAATTGTGAGCACTCATTAAAATATGACGTGCTAAAAAGTTGATGTTGGACAAGGAAGACAACATAATGGTTTATGTTTTCTTATATCCGAATAGAAGTTATATTGTCATGGATCATCCAACATGTTGAGCTTGCCTTTCCTTCTCATGCTAGCCAAATTCTTTGCACCAAGTAGAGATACTACTTGTGCTTCCAAACATCCCTTAAACCAGTTTTGTCATGAGGTCCACCATACCTACCTATGGATTGAGTAAGATCCTTCAAGTAAGTTGTCATCGATGCAAGCAATAAAAATTGCTCTCTAAATATGTATGATCTATTAGTGTGAAGAAAATAAGCTTTATACGAACTTATGATATGGAAGAAATAAAAGCGACAGACTGCATAATAAAGTTCTTTATCACAAGCAGCAATATAAAGTGATGTTCTTTTGCATTAAGATTTTGTGCATCCAACCATAAAAGTGCATGACAACCTCCGCTTCCCTCAACGAAGGGCCTATCTTGTACTTTTATCTTCTACCCTTTTACAAGAGTCATGGTGATCACCACCTTTCCTTTTTACACTTTTTCCTTTGGCAAGCACTATGTGTTGGAGAGATCCGGATATATATCCACTTGGATGTAGGTTATCATAAAATATTATTGTTGACATTACCCTTGAGGTAAAAGGTTGGGAGGCGAAACTATAAGCCCCTATCTTTCTCTGTGTCTGATTGAAACTTTGTACCCACAAATATCGTGTGAGTGTTAGCAATTGTGAAAGACTAAATGATAGTTGAGTATGTGGACTTGCTGAAAAGCTCTTATATTGACTCTTTCCGATGTTATGATAAATTGCAATTGCTTCAATGACTGACATCGTAGTTTGTTAGATTTCAGTGAAGTTTCCGATTCATACTCTACCTTGTGAATGAATTGTTACTTTAGCATAAGAAATTATATAACAATATATGTTGTTGTCTTAAAGATAATCATGATTCCCTCATGTCCGTATTTTATTTTATCGACGCCTCTATCTCTAAAGATGTGGACATATTTTTTGATTTCAACTTCCGCCTGAGGACAAGCGAGGTCCAAGCTTGGGGGAGTTGATACGTCCATTTTGCATCATGGTTTTATATTGATATTTATTGCATTATGGGTTGTTATTACACATCATATCACAATACTTATGCCTATTCTCTCCTATTTTATAAGGTTTACATGAAGAGGGAGAATGCCGGCAACTAAAATTCTGGACTGGAAAAGGAGCAAATATTAGAGACCTATACTGCACAACTCCAAAAGTCTTGAAACTTCATGAATTTTTTTTGGAATATATAAAAAATTGGGCAAAGAAAGCACCAAAGGGGGCCGTTTTCCAGCCACAAGGGTGGAGGGTGCGCCCTACCCCCTGGGCACGCCCTTCGATATTGTGGGCCACCTGGCAGGCCCTCGTTGCCCATCTTATACTATATGGTGTGTTTTGACTTGGAAAAAATAAGAAGGAAGCTTTCGGGACAAAGCGCCCCTGCCTCGAGGCGGAACTTGGGCAGAACCAATCTAGGGCTCCGGCGGAGCTGTTCTGCTGGGGAAACTTCCCTCGTGGAGGGGGAAATCGAAGCCATCGTCATCACCAATGATCTTCTCATCGAGAGGGGGTCAATCTCCATCAACATATTCACCAGCACCATCTCCTCTCAAACCCTAGTTCATCTCTTATATCCAATATTTTTTCTCAAAACCTTAGATTGGTACCTGTGGGTTGCTAGTAGTGTTGATTACTCCTTGTAGTTGATGCTAGTTGGTTTATTCGATGGAAGATCATATGTTCAGCTCCTTAATGATAATTAATACTCCTCTGATTATGAATATGAATATGATTTGTGAGTAGTTACGTTTGTTCCTGAGGACATGGGAGAAGTCTTGTTATAAGTAATCACATGATTTGGTATTCCTTCGATATTTTGATGAGATGTATGTTGTCTCTCCTCTAGTGGTGTTATGTGAACGTCGACTACATGACACTTCATCATGATTTGGGCCTAGGGGAAGGCATTGAGAAGTAATAAGTAGATGATGGGTTGCTAGAGTGACAGAAGCTTAAAGCCTAGTTTATGCGTTGCTTCGTAAGGGGCCGATTTGGATCCATATGTTTCATGCTATAGTTAGATTTATCTTATTTCTATTTTCGTAGTTGCGGATGCTTGCGAGAGGGGTTAATCATAAGTGTGAGGCTTGTCCAAGGAAGGGCAGCATCCAAGCACCGGTCCACCCACATATCAAATTATCAAAGTAACAAACGCAAATCATATGAGCATGATGAAAACTAACTTGACAACAATTCCCATGTGTCCTCGGGAGCGCTTTGCTTTATATAAGAGTTCATCCAGGATTGTCCTTTGCTACAAAAAGGATTGGGCCACCTTGTTGCACCTTGTTTACTTTTATTACTTGTTACCCATTACAAATTATCTTATCACACAACTATCTGTTACTGATAATTTCAGTGCTTGCAGAGAATACCTTGCTGAAAACCGCTTGTCATTTCCTTCTGCTCCTCGTTGGGTTCGACACTCTTACTTATCGAAAGGACTACGGTAGATCCCCTATACTTGTGGGTCATCAGGGGGAGGAGGAGTCCTCCCCCACTCCAATTCGGCCTCCTCAAGTGGAAAGGGGGGCGCCTCTCCCTATTGGGCCCTTGTGGCCCATTCTCCTTCCATCACTTGGCCTTTTAAGGCCCGTTGATATTTAATTAAATATAAAAGCCTCCTAACTATTATTAGAGCCTTTTATTATATTAATTTAACATCTCCAGAAACATTTTCCACCCATATATTATTTATCCGTAATACCCAGTATTGCCCAATAAACTCCGAAACCCTTTCGATGACATCGAAACGCTTTTGGTTCCTCTCGAAACTATTTTGAATATTAACGAAACTATTTCACGAATATTTCCTCATTACTCCCATCCTACTAACACTCAGCGGATCATGTTTACCTTAAGCTTGTGACCCTATAGGTTCGGTCAAACATAGACATGAACAAAATCCCCTTTATTCAATGACCGATAGCGGAACCATGAACGTCCATATCGATCCCTGTGAATACATGAATGACATTGAGTGAACCTTTGGTTATCATGTGCTATGCGAAACTTTACAAAACCCTAGGTGAGATATATCGGTATCCTCTTGAGTCGTACACATGCTTACTATACCGGTCTCCTCATTACCGGTTTTGTTCTTCTTTCTCGTTGACATGTTTCGGCATCCCCGTGACATAGTCACATGTGTCTGGCCAGACAATGAAGGATGTTGTCACATCGAGAGGGCCCTAAGAATATCTCTCCATCACCAGAGGAGCAAATTCCACTCTTGAGCTATCTTGTCCCCTGTCAAACTTTCTGATGTACCTAAAATTGTCCTTATGATCACTGTGTTACAGATGATGTTTGAGAAACCCCAAAGTTCATTGTACGGTAAGAAATAACTACGATACTCTCATGGTCTAAGAAACTAAAACACACATTAACACTCCGTGTTATAACAATTGACTTCTGACGAGATTATCACAAAGTATAACAAACAAGTTTGGGTCGATTCAATATGATCGTTCTTCTAACGTCATAATGTCGTGTTGTTTTGGGATTATTGTTACACTTAACGATATGCTAAGATCTGGAAAACATGATCAACAACAACACTTGAGCTAGTATTACAGGCAAGACTAGGAACCTAATTTTTTCCATTTATCATTCCACACATGGATATGTGTAACATCCCAAATTTTTATTTTGGAATGTTTTACAATTATAGCTAACCATCTATTGCATTTTGATTGAAATGAGGTGGCATTTGAATTTGCAGAGGCAATTGAGTTTCCATTTGCATTTTGACTCCTTTTCAAAAAGTTGGCATTTGAATTATATTCAAAAAATTCCTGACAAAATACTTTGATCAAAAAGTATGAAAGATGGTAACATGACACCCCAAAATTCAGAAGAAAATAATGCCAAAAGAGTTCAAGTCAAATTTTATTTTATTTGGAATTTTCAAAAAAATGTTTTTTGATAAAGTTTCTCCTTTGCCTCTAAAAAATAGTCCATGTTTTAGGATTTATTCTTCTGATCATTTCGGTACATAATATGTATATAGTATATTTCTATTTATTTTCTTTTCTTTTTCTTTATCTCACTGTTTTTCAAATAAAAGAAAACCCTTTTGAATAGAAACCCAGCACGCGCCCACCCCCTCTCTCTCTCCCACGCCACGGCCCACTGGCCAGCTTGTCCAACCTCGCGCACCCGATCGAATCCCACCGAGTCGGTCATCCGATTCGGTTTTCTCCCCCTCTCTCTGACGTGTGGACCCCATCGCCTGCTCCCTCTCTCGCGCGTTCACCTCCGCCCCCGATTGCTTTCCCTCGGGGGATTGGATGATTTTCCCCACTTTACAAGGGGTTGGATGATTTGCCCTTTGATTGTCTCAATGACATTGGCCCCGGGCCCCACCTGGTAGCCTCTCAGGGGGGGGGGGCAAATTATCAATGGAGAAGTAAAGTGGGGCAAAAGATCCAATTTCTCGCTTTCCCTCCGTCGGAGATCCTCGCCGGATCTCGATTTGCTGCCGATCCCGCACGCCCCTACCCTATAAAGAGGACACCGTCCTCGTTCGATCCCCCTGACCCTCTCCCTCCGCGCACTCCATCGCACCCAATCCCTCACCAGACTCCGCTTCTGCCGCCGCTCGCCGTCGTTCACTCTATCGCCCTTCGACCACCCTAGCCCCTGCCACCACCACCCACCTACTCGTCGTCGTCATGCGCATCTCTGGAGCAACTTGTTGAAGCTCGCCCCACCCCCCTGGAACATCGTGTCCATCATCCGCAGCGCCACCACCGTCACCGGAGTTTTTCACAACCAACAAGGTGAGCTCCGCTCCTCCCCATGTCGTTTGATCCCAATCCAACGGATAGGATAGACCTCCACGTTTTTTTATTTTGCCAAATCGTTTTCGGTTAGTCTTTGGTTAACGCTCGTTTCCCTCGCACGCACATCCCCTCTAGCCAAATAGGTTTGCGCCACGTAGCCCATCGCTCGGTCAGTAGTTTTTTCTGTTTTTTTAAGTTTCTATTTTAAACAGAATTGGTTACTGTTTTAGAATTGCAATATCTCCTACAATATTTAATGCTTTAGGTGATTCTTTTTGCATTAGGTTCATAATTTTATGAAGTGTTTGTAGATGCGAAGTTTGACCATGTTTGAAAGTTTTAAATTTGAATTCATGAATTTCATTCAGACACTAGATTATCAATATCTTTTGTTTGAAAATAGCTTTTGATTTGATTCTTTTTGAAAATGGTCACAGAAATAGTTGTGCATCTAGTAGCACATCTAATTTTATTTTCATTTTGTTTTAAAACTTATTTTCTAGCAAAGAAGTAATGTTTTAGTATTTTATAGGATTAGTGTCATGTGTGTACTGGCCACCTATGTAATTGGATGTTTGTCGCGTATCATACACATCTTATTTACATGAAATGTTTCTGTTCTCTTGGCTCAACACAAACAGTTTACCGGAATAAACTGTATGCCCTCCATTGCACACACCTTGATCTGGCTGAATCGTTTCTGTTGCGTTGCCTAATCGAAAACAGTTCATCCGAGTGAACCATATGCCGTATATCATACACCTTGATCTGGCTGACCGTTCCTTTTGTGTTGCCTAATCACAGACAGTTCATCAGGGTGAACTATACGCCGTATATCGCACACACCTTGATCTGACTGCCCTTTTCTGTTGTTCTGCCTCATCGCAAACAATTTATCTGAGTGAACTGTATGTCGTATATTGCATACACCTTCATCTGGCTGCCCGTTTCTATTATTCTGCCTCATCACAAATAGTTCATTTAACTGAACCGTGTGCCAAGCATCACACACGCAAGTAAAATCTGAACCGTGTTTGATGTATCCTTCATCGCAAATATTTTGCATCTTTTTTGATGATTTTTTACATCACCATTTGCGATTAATGCATCGCTCACAGTTTCGTCGAAGGGTCTCTGATTGTAGTGTCGCGTTAGCAACATCTTGCAGTAGTGATGCCTACTTCCATCACATGAATAGAATGCCGATGAAACACAAGTGAACCCAATGAAAAGAAAGGAAGAAAATTCTATTCTAATATAGTAGAAAGCCCAACATAAATAGATTAATTCTCAGTTTTCTAGCACAAATCAATGTGGGTTGATTTGGTTATTAGGGTTGGTTGATCCTATACAAAGAGAAAAATGGGATAGAAATAGACAAGGGAGGGGGCAAAAAATCAAGACAAAAGAGACGAGAAAAGCACAACAAAAAGAATACCTAGTCGAGTTGGTAGCTTATCATTCGGATCTGTCCCAACAAACAGGTCGTTCGGAAATTATAATTTTCAATTTAAAAAATTGCAACCCATAAAAAAATGTTTTCATGTCTTTAAAAAAACTATCCTTACTATTTTAAGGAATGTTCAAGCACCTGAGAACCTATTTAAAAATGTCCATTGTATATTAAAAAATATGTTCAATGTGCATTTGCAAATTTTTAACAATTATCAGAATAAATATTCAACTTTTTTGTGAAACGTTTAACGTGTACCGTGTACGTGTAAAATGTCCAACATGTATGTTTGATGTATATGAAAACTAAGATAAAAATGATGAAAACAACAAAAACAAAAAAATGCACAAAATAACAAATAGGGAATAGTGAAAGGAAACCGATGAAAATTGAAAAAAAACTTGCAAAAGGTTCTAAAACTGGTCTATACCGGCTAGTAAGAGCTTCCCAAAACCACGCAACATTGGGCCAGCCCACTAAGTGGAAGCCTTGAGGCGACCCTCCCTTCCATCTGGTAGTGAGACATAAGAGAGCAACTAGTTAACGAGCGCTCCTTTGGGAGCCTCGCAATGATCAGCGCCATTTGGCGCGCTGTCAGCCATTCGCCACGTGTCGCGATCTGGGCGCTCCCTCCAGATTTTTTATTTATTTTTTCACACGCGTTTTCGGCTTTTTAAACGGTTTTTTCGGGGGTTTTCGACGTTTTGTTTTTTCACCGGTCTTTCTTGGCTTTTCGACAAAAAAATGTTTTCAAGAAAAAATTGTGCGAAAAAAAGTGTTTTCTGTTTTTTTTCTTTCGTGAGAGTCACGGTTTTGTTTTCGCGAGAGGCACGGTTTTGCTTTCATAAGAGTCACGGCTGTGCCTCTCAGAAACGGAAAAAAACACGTTTTCTATTTATTTTTCCTTTCGCGAGAGTCACGGGTTTGCTTCCGCGAGAGGCACGGGTGCGTTTTCGCAAGAGTCACGACCGTGCCTCTTGGAAACGAAAAAAACGTGTTTTCTGAAAAAAAAAATCCGCTAGAGTCACGATTTTGCTTCTGCGAGAGGCATGGTTGTGCTTCAGCGAGAATCATGGCCGTGCCTCTCGGTAACGGAAAAAAACGCATTTTCTGTTTTTTTTTCGCGAGAGTCACGGTTTTGCTTCCGCCAGAGGCACGGTTGTGCTTTCGCGAGATTCACGGTTGTGCCTCTCAGAAACGAAAAAAACATGTTTTCTGTTTTTTTTCTTTCACGAGAGTCACGATTTTGCTTCCACGAGAGGCACGGTTCTGCTTTTGCGAGACTCACGGCCGTGCGTCCTCGGAAAACGAAAAAAATGCGTTTTCGCTTTTTCTTTTTCTTTTGCGAGAGTTACGGTTTTGCTTTCGCGAGAGACACGGTTGTGATTTTGTGAGAGGCATGGGCGTGCCTCTTTCGGAAAGGAAAAAACCGTGCTCCCGGTTCGGTTTTTTTGTACGGTTTTTTCGTGAAAAAAAGTTTGTCAAAACCTATCAACATGGGATCTAGTTTTGAAGATCTCGTCGCGAGGAATCCGACAGTGAAAACGGTTCGAGATTTGGACGCACGGTTTGAGAGATAAAACATTTTAAATAAACGATCTATGAAAAAAGGGAAAACTCTTAAGTTGCGACAAATAGTGCACTGCATGTGCGCCACCTATCGCAACTAGAAAAGTTGGAGTGATCTTTGCAACGAGTACTCCTCAACTAGTGATTTCGGAGACATTGAAGAGATGCAACGGGAATTTACTATTCGACGTTCGGTGCGTCAAAGTGTCGTCCCTTCCCAAAGGGACGAGAGAGAGAGATGGAGTGGCTAGACCATTGGGTAGTTTAGCACAACCTTTTTTACGGTTTTCTACCGGTGATAGGAACCTTCTTAAAGGATTTTCAACAAAAGAAATTTAATGTTGGTGTCTTATACGGGATTTTTTGCTTCCTGCTGTTTTATTTCTCCTTTTTATTTTTATTTATATTTATATTTTCAGATATTAATATATATATTTAAAACAAGATCTTCAAAAATTGATCAAAATTTCAAAAATTCCTCACTTCAGAAATTTGTCTGTGTTCCAATTTTTTGATCACGTTTTTTAAAAAATTGACCATGTTTCTAAAAGAGGTTCGAAATTTGTTCGGATTAAAAAATTGTTAGCTTTAGAAAAATATTCTGAATATCAATTTTTTTGTTCAAGTTTTCTAAAAATAGATCATTTTCTTAAGAAATGTTAAATGTTTCAAAAATTGTTCACTTCTTGCAAAAATGTTTAGAAATTACTAGTGAGAATTTTAAAAGAATTCGAATAATATAAAAAGTTGGGAAATTAGAAAATGTGCTCACTTTTTCAATTTTTGTGAGGGTTTTAAGAAACTCAGATTTTTTTTCATGTTTTTTAAAAATTGTATGTAATTTGAATTTTGTTCATATTTTCAGAAAAATTGCACGTGTTTTTCAGAAAATGCAAATAATTATTTTTGAGGTATAAAATGCAAATAATTTAGAAATGCAACAACACTAGAGTACCTTGCTACAACCCGTCGCTCCAATCGGTAATGGGCTGGCCTAGTTCGGTTGCCCCTATGTGTCCCTCTGTGGTTGGACACAATGGGCGACATATAAAGAAAATGCTATGTATTACTCGTTGTATTTTTTCAAGGGGTGTCACCAAGTTTTATTGCTTAAATTTCACATGAGTGGTTGGACAAACCAGACGTGTCGCCCCTGATCGAGAGAATGCGAAAACTTTGCTAACCCATCGGCATCGTTATTAGCAGATCGGCCTTCAAAGGACAAAAAAAAATACAATTAAACAGTTGAGACCTACTATTAGTCTCCCTAATAATGTTCCCATATGATCCTTGACTTTCCTTTCTCTATGTTCTTGGCAATCTGTTTCGAATCTGAGGCTACAAGAAAATTTTGGAGTGTGAGGTCTTCTACTAGAGATAAAGCATGTCGACACGCAATTAGCTTCCAGTGTAGCTGCATCATGTATGCCATAAATTACCAAAGCGGAGCTTCCCATATAATTTCCTTCTTCATCTCGACATATAGCCGCCGACGCACCCCTCACATGATTTCTTGGCGTGGCCATATCCACATGTATTTTCATAACACCTGGTGGGGGTGCCTTCGGTCTCACCATTGTTCTGTCCAAAACCACAGTAGTAAAAGAAATCTTCACCTGCTCCATATTTAGTTCAGCATATAAATACATGTGTGGCTGACGGACTTTGAAAAATCTCATCATGAATTGCCATTAGACGGGCGCACCAGATGGCCCAGAGTGCGACAGCCAATCTTACAAATGAAACATGCGATAATGTGTCTATCATTGAAAAGATCCACTAGCTCGTGCTAGTTCAGTTGTTTTCGCATAAGTGTTCAGCTGTATCGCTCGTTGTAAGTGTTGAGCTTTGAATCACCCACAAGGTTTGGAAGACAGGCTGGCCCATTGATAACCATAGCTAAGCAAGCGTCGAACCCTTGGGGTGAAGTGACAACATGTTTTAGGAAACTTCTTTTCATTTTACTTTGAAAAAAGGAAACTTCTTTTCATGGGCTTCCCCCTTTTTATATATTTTTCAGCTTTTCTTCTCTTTTTAGTTTTTCTGCTTCTTTTTTCCTTTCTTTAGTTATATTCATAAATAAAAAATATTTACATTTTTAAATAATCTTTTCATTAATAAATATTAAGGATTTCAAACATTGTTCGCGTTTATAAAAAACTGTTTGAAATTTTAAAATTGTTCACAATTTTGAAAAATGTTCGTGTTTTCTAATAAATTGTTCACAAGTTCAATAATGTTCATAAAATTAAAAAATTGCTCGTGTTTTTCACTTTCTTGGAAGAAATCATAAATAAATTTGGAACTCAGAAACAATTCTTTAATTCACGACATTTTTAAAATATGAGAACGTGTTGAATTCATATTGTTTTTAATTCATAATTTTTTCTTAATTTACAAAGATTTTTTTATTCACACACATTTTCAAATTCAACGATTTTTACAATGTAGAATTTTTTTTCGAAATTCATAATTATTTTCTTGGAATTGCCAATAATATTTGAATTCATGAACACATTTTGAAATTCACAAACTTCCACTGAATCTATGATATCTTTTGAATATGCAAAAGAACTTGAGTTCAGGAACATTTGGCTGAATTCATGAACATTTTCTTGAATTTGTGAACATTTTCAAATTTACATATTTTTTGAATTGGCATAAATTTTCTTTAATTGACAATATTTGTTTAAAAAATTAAGTAAAAATTAAACGGACGAAAAATAAAAATACATAATGAGAAAGAAAACAGACATGCGCTCTCTCTACTAACTCTGTTCAAGCTCACTCGGCCAGTCCCAACTGGCGCGAGCAATGCGAGCTGTAGCGGTCGCTATGAGCGATACCTAGCACCGCCCAGCATATAGGAGGTCCCTATGCAAGGGCAACATTGAACAAGACCATTGATGTGTCTGGGCCAATTGGCGGAAACCAAAAGTGCTCAAATATATAGTTTCAAACTGTTTATGCCGTGTTACAGATATAGTTTGTGACAGGAGTTGTAGATTTGGGCTGATTTATTTGCTAACATGCATTAGAAAATTCTACTTAATTTCTTAAAGATTTCAACTCACACTAAAAAATGTACATGAAATGTAAAAAATTGTTAACCCAATTTTTAAAAATGTTCATACAATTAGAAAAGAAAAGGTCCGTAACTTATAAAAAATGGTCATTAGTTCATACACCTATTTAAAATTTTCATGAAAATTAAGAAGAGTTTGTGTAATTTGTATAAAAAATGATCATACATTCAAAAAAATGTTTAGGCCATTTATAAAATATTTTTGTGTAATCAAAATTTTTATTACCTTTTACAGAAATGTTCATGAAATTTAAAATTAGGTCGTGCAAATGTAGGAAAAAGTTCATAACTTATAAAACAATTTTTTGTGCCATTTTAAGTAAATGTTGCGACACATAAAAAGATGGTTGCATGTACTCCCTCCGTTCCTAAATGTAAGTCTTTGTAGAGATTACACTAGATGGACTACATACAGAGCAAAATGAATGAATCTAAACTTAAAATGCATCTATATACATCCGTATGCGGTTTACAATGAAATCTCTACAAAGACTTACATTTAGGAACGGAGGGAGTATTTAAAAATGTTCATGACATTTTTGGAAAAATTTCAAACGTGTGTTTAGATATATTCATTGTTGCAAATGTTCAACATGTATTTATAAAATATTGAACATGTTTCTAAAAACTATTCAACAGATGTATGTAAATTGTTCAACATGTATTTAAAAAAATTGTCATATATATGGAAAATGAAAAAGAAAATGACAAAAACAAAAAAGTAAAAACACCAAATAACAAACAGAAAAAGAAAGACAACACTGAAGGAAGAAACCCGATGAAAAATAGTAGAGACAACTAACAAAAAAGAAAGAGAGAAAACTGCGTGGAAGGTTATAAGATTGGTCTGTACAGCCCCATAAAAGCTCACCAAAACCGTACTATTGGGCTGGCCCACTAAGACGAACCCCTTGAGGTGACGCTGCCTTCCATCTGGCAGTAAGCGAGACATAGCATTAGCGGGATGCAAGGACGACATTGAACAAGAGCATCAATAGTGGGGATGCAAAATTTCCCGGGCTAGTTGATGAAAACCAAAAGTAGTCAAATCCCTACTGGGATTTTGGAACTGTTTGTGCCAGGCTGCATATATAGTTTGGGCCAGGAGATGTAGATTTGTGCTGGTTCATCTGCCCACTTGCATTTCGCGCAGACGAAAAATCTAAGATCTGTCATGTCTCAAAACAAAAAAGAAGTGCTCAGATCTATGACTGCTCCTCAACGCCATCAAGTACCTTTGCCTTTGATTATCTCTACTATAGTATCTTATAAATTGGAGTTGGTGGTGATTGGTGAGTTTAGTACCCCCACTCCATCCCAATCCTTCTCATCTATCTTGAAACTGGTAGACTCCTTTAGTTTGGAGATAGAGAAAAATCATATCTTTCATTGGTGCTTCAATCGCTGACGCAATTACACAAGTGTGGGGTTGGTTGCTCGATTGAGCTTCTTCCCCACAGTGTTGCACGTGCATTGGTAGTTATACATTGCTAATCCAATACAACTAAATCATTTTTGTGGACCGATAGCAACGCAGGGGCGTGATGCAAGTCACATGTAAATACGACGATGAAGATTTTGTAAAACTGAAATAGCACTGGTATATGATATATCTTTGAAAGATCCAGGTTGCATGGTATGCTGGTTTACAAGAAGACAGAAATTGACGAACTAGCTAGCAAGTTAGTACAATAATGGATTAATGCACCACACTTGTAGCCAGCCAGTTAACTTAACATGATTCCAAGTCCCAGCTGTACTTAACCATGCCTACAGCTGCTCATTGTCATTAGCTTTCGTGCTATTGCTTGTCGAAATTCTGCTCATCGTGCTTGGCCTTCTGTTCCATCTCCGATGACAAGTCCAAGGCGGCCGCCGACAATGATGATTTCGGGGATGATCTTTGGTCGAGCCATGCGATGATATCTTGGAAGACGGTGTGGATGTTTTCGGGGCTCTCGCCGGAGGTGAGGGCGTGCCACATGCCCGGGTAGAGGTTGAGCTTCTTGTCCTGGCTCACCGCCGAGCGGTAGAGGAGGTCGCTCACCGATGGGTCCGTCACCTTGTCGTCGCCTCCGTGAACGATCAGGAATGGCAATGACACCTGCATACACATGCACGATCCATCCATCAGCATCACTCTTGTTGCTTACAGAGCTAATTATAGTTAGGAGCTTATGGGTATATATCTATCTAGAAAGATGAGGAAAAAGTCGTTGTTATGTGAAAGAAACAACAATTATTATGAGACCACGGCAACAAAATAAGTCATCAAGCTCCTAACTGGGCCACTCACGAGAAAAATACCTTGAGTGTGATCTAAACAGAGAAGAGGCGTGAGACGTAGAGAGAGTATGCTTTAGAAGCCAGACCCAACTAACCGAACAGGGACGTCACGCGAGCAAATCAACCTATTGATCTTAATTGGAGAAAAGGAGATGGATTGAGATGTGTAGATGCGGGCACATTACCATTAAGAAAAATAGTACTCAAAATTCATTTATTAAACATATCTCCCTCCCTCTGCAAGCGTGCTATCTACTCCAGTTGATATATACATACCCCATGGAATACTATATGCGGAGACAAAGGGAATCCTTTTTTGCTTTAGTAATTATTAAGTGCTCCCTCCATTCACAAATATAAAATATTTTTGAATATTCGAATATAGACTAGATAAAGATTGAAATGAGTGAACACTACAACATGTCTATATATAATCGATGTATAAAGAAGTTAGAACATGTTCGCAAAGAAGAAGAAGAGATAATTAATAACACCTTTGAGAGTACGTTGTTCTCGAGGTTGAGGCTGACTTTGAGGAGCTCGTAGGCGGTCTTGAGGCGCGGCTTGCCCTGGTAGCAGTGGGGGTTGTTCCTGATCTCGTCGCGCTTCTCCTGCATCCTGTAGGCGGCGTCGATGACATCGGTGGTCGGCACGATCTTCCACGTGGGGATGATGTTGGTCATCAGCTTGAGGACGCTCACCACCACCGGATGCGGCCGCATCTCATCAGCGATCTGAAATACCCCAGCCTTAGTTTTACGTTCTTTGAATTGGTCCAAATTAATGAAAGCAAATGTTCATCGATCAACAAAGATAGATACTACTACTAGTACTACTAGAATATACTACTGTCGTTATCGGGCGAGAGGCCTGAATGGCCGGCCGGGTCAACCGCTCCGGCATGGATTGGATCAAACTAAACAAGTGCGAAATCAGTAACGGCCCGGCCGCACGCGGGGCGCCATCTCGATCCACCCGGTCAAAAGTCAAATGATGACGGCAACTAGCTTGCATACGCGGCCGGATTGATCGTGCGTGCGTGCATGCATCTCGTTTCCGTCTCGATCGTCGCCGCGTACTAGTAGCTAGTCTAAAGTTGCGGTAGTCTGGACTCTGGAAGATGATTTGGAGGGAGGCCGGCCGGAGGAGTAGTGGTAAGCATGCACGTGTACCTTGCACATGGGGGCGACGAGGACGGCGCCGGTCCAGTACGCCGGGCGCATCCGGTGGAGGAGCAGCGCCACGGCGCCGCCCATGGACTCGCCGAGGATGAAGCGGGGGAGGTCCGTGTTGGCGGTGGAGGCGACGACGGCGGTGAAGAAGGCGTCGGTGTCGCTGACGAGGAGGTCGAAGGAGGGGATGTAGCCCTGGAGCCCCTCCGACTTGCCGTGGCCCTCGTAGTCCACCCCGTACACCGCGTACCCGGCCTGCGCCAGCCGCACCCCCGTCCCCCGCATCGTCACGCTGCACTCCACCGCGTACCCTGCACGCATGTTGGTTGGTTAGTTGGTTGGTTGGTCTTGGATCATTCGCCATTAGAGCGGCGAGGAAGGAAAGAAGGACGTACCATGGCAGAGGAAGACGTGGGCCTTGACTATTTGGCCCTTGGGGGGGAGCCATCTGCAGGTGAAGAGCTTCAGCCCGCGGGAGTTCTGCACGGACTCCTCCTCGTACTCGTAGCTGCCATCGTCCGCCACGGCGCTGCCGGACTTGCTCGTCATCGACCCCTTCTCTTCTTCTCCGACGACTGGAACTCGGTCGCAGGAAGGAAGCAGCCAGCCACGGGAAAATTAAAGAGCCGAGAGAAATGTTGAATTTTTGCGAGACGGGAACGCAAGCGAGCGAGCGAACGAGGCGAGGAGGATCAGGGCCGGGGGGTCGATGACAGCTATATATGTGGACGCCCTTGTGAACAAAAGGAATAGTATTACTCCACCAGTATTATAGTAATACATTTATTATTTACTAATATAATATAATTTTATTTTCTCACTGAGATTTTTTGACATCTTAGTAGTATTACGGAGAATACAATGGCTGCTAAATCTTGAATCAATCAATCACTACTCCGTAATGTTAATTGATGCGAGCGCTGAAACGTCTGGACTGGGCGCCTTTCAGTTAACGTCCATTCACCTGCACGTCATGCAAAGAAAGATAATAATAAACACAACCGTCCTTGACAGTAACATTTCAGAGTAACTGCGTCTCACATATGTCGCCATAGGCTCATCTATCGTGTCACCTTCTCAACTAAATTTCTAACACTATTACTACAGCTACCCAAAAGCTAATAGCACCAAGTATACAGCCCTTCCTCACAAAAAACAACAAAAACTAATTTACAGTCACAACCAAATGCTCCTACTTCCGAGGATTTAAGTGTGTACGCACAAGAGGGAAAACAAACTGCCATTCACGCTGCCTGGCTACAGATGTATTTCCACTGTAGTAGATTTAACGCTGGTGGAGCTTAGCCGGAAGTGTTTGTGTATAAATTTTGTTTGGGTTCCCTCTTTCTTTCTCTCTCTCTCTCTCTCTCTCTTGCAACATGAATCTGCATTTTGTTTGGATGACACGAGCTCCATGGAAATTTGCGCAAACGACTCTAACTCAACCAAAAAACGTGTAACAATTAATCCAATAAGGTTGAAAATTCCTTTGAGTATTCCCACGCTCCTAGCCCTGCCGCCGGCCACTCCGGCCCCGTCGTCCACCCTCCATGGCCTCTCCCCCGCCATCCGTCGTGGGACACTCGCGAGGTCCGCTGGTTCGAGTCGAGCCCCTCCTCGGGCGGCTCCGCTGACTCCGCCATGTCCTACCGGCGGGCCCTTTGCCGGTCACATGCGCCTTCGCCGGCCGCCTCTCTCAGCCCCGCGCCTGCGTCGCCCTCCTTTCTGTCGCCCACGCCCCTCGGACCCCATGCCCTCGCCGCCTATCGCTCGCCGCAAGCTCCGTTTCGAGATCTGCCGGATGGAGGCCGCGCCCGCCCCGAGCGACGGCTGGCTGGTGGCCCGGGGCAAGAAGTGTCCTCGCTCGCGCACCCCTCCTTGTCGCCTGCGCCGTGGCACCGGCGAGCCCTCCCGTCAGCGGCCGTCATGGCTCCGCGAGGTGGAATGCCCCCACTGCTTCAGCACCGAGCACTCGCGCTCCGAGTGCCGGCGCGACATCTGTTGCGCACGCTGCCGGTTCTTTGGGCGCAAGGCCAAGGAGTCCCTACAAAAAAATACACGTCCCTGATAATACGTGTTTGTCACAGTAGGTCATGTTTTCTGTCATGCATATACATCCATGACAATTTTATGACAGAATCAAGATAGTCATACCTGTGCTGTCGTAGAAGTGTTCCATCACATTACCAAAATTATTATCACGGAAGTGCCCAATTCCATGATGATAAATCGCGCGTTATAGAAGTGCTTTCGTCAAGGGTGACCGACATGTGGCATCCACCGTAACGGCTCGCCGTTAAGCTATCGGGTCCGATTTTGGATCCGGTAACCCGTTAACAACCCGGACCAATGGGGATTTTCCACGTGTAAAATTCTCATTGGCCGGAGTAAACACGTGTTGGCTCATCGTTGGGACAGATGTCATCCACTTATTGAACAGGAGGCGCCTATGATACATCGACACGTGGCACGGCCCAACAGAGGCTCATTCCGGTGAAAAGGCTGGCCCATTTGACTTGGTCAAAAGGAAACGACCCGGCCCACAGAAAGCCTGTTAACGACCTGTTCGTATATCGCCCATTTACGACCCGCTAACACCCGGCATGTTACGGCCTATCGGAATTAAGCTCAGTAGCTTCATCTGGGCCTTCCAATATGATTCCAGCCCGTTGTAACTTCCGGCCCATGTATGGCCCATGATGTCTTTCGGCCCATATGAGGCCCTTCGTAACTCCGGTCCCATTAAAGGCCCGAGATGAAACTGGCCCATAATGAACAGTGTATCGCTTTATACCCATTAACGGCCCATTATTCCGTCCTCCGTTTCCAGCCTGTGTTAACTTTCGGCCTTCTAAGGGCCCATTTATTCTTGGGCTCCTTTCTAGAATTCGGTTGGTTACTGTCAGTTACTGGCCTGTTCCGTTTGTGGGCCAAATTCAACCCGTGGTTACATTCAGCCCGTTTGTGGCCCGTTAACCCTTTGCGTTGTTTTCATGTAAAAAACACTCGTTGGGCTGTTTTCATAGAGTTATCAAATGCGGCCTATTAACGGCCCATTATGGTCCACGTAGTACGACCCATGATTGACGAAATGATTATACGCCTCGTTATGGTCCACACGTCTAAAAATAGGTTATTGTGGCCACTAGAAAAACGTGGAAAAAAAACTGCAGTGACTACAAGCAAACAACTAAACAAGACAATAAGGAAATAAATAAGCAAGCAACTAACACTAGCCTATTACCGCTATTACACATATTACATCCATTGGGCATCAAAGTTCACCACCAGTGCAAATATAGGGAACAAAGCAGCATATTACATATACTGGCCATCAAAATTGGCCACCAGTGCAAATAAACGCGGCAGCAAAACAAGAGCATAACTGAAACAACTTTAGAAGAGCTCAAGAAATGTTATCCTGGGTATCCACCATGCTGGCAATAAGCTTAGCAAGCTTATTAACTTTGCCCTATTTGGCGCTAAAATCCTCCAACGCTTGCTGTTGCACCAGAAAGTATGCATCCGAATGCTCGAGGGACTTCTGTAGTCCTTCCGCTTCCTGTCACAGCACAGCTGATCGATGTCTTTTTCAGCTTGTAGTTGAGACTCAAGAAACCAAACTGATTCAAATAGTGAGTTTGAATAGCTTATGCAAGTGGTGGTGCCCGGTAACTCGAACACTAAACCAAGACAGGACTTTGGGGTTGTCTCACTGTCTTCAAGATAGTCTTCCTTAACTGTTTTATCAGCTTTCTTGGAGACCAACAAAGATGTCTCACTATCCCGAACCTTATCTGTATTACTTCCTTTACACATTAAAAGCATTAGAAATCCCTATCAGTTGTCTCCAAATAAAGTTGCCTCACCTTGAAAGCATTGGAATTTGTTTTGAAGGACAGCAGCTCATCATCGAAGATGCCCCTTCACTTCAAAGGTTGCTCCTTGATGATTGTTATAGAACTTCACAAGTAACTGTCGTCTCTGCGCCCAAACAGGAGACCTTGGGTGTAATTCGTGACCCGTTTAATGATCACAAGAAGTTGGTGTTTGGCTCCTCACTTTTTCAGGTATCATATATTATCATCTACACATTTGTAATCATAAGCTGCATTTTTCATTTGTGCGCTTAAGTTTTATATCATCTTGGAGTACACTTGGGTACTAATATTATGTTATATGCTCAATGAAGAGTTCATCCATTGATAGCCTATCAATGCTACTGGATTATGTCAAGATCTTATATATCAGAATGTTTAGTTTTGATCTGAACATAATTATTGGCTTGTTGTGATGCTTTCGATCTCTGGAGAATTTATATATAGAGGTGATGATTTCGTGCACATTGAAAGGCCGTATATATTGTATTAGAATTAACTGTTCAACTGTCATTCTTTCAACATACTCTTTTTTCAGACCTTAATTGTTTTCAATCTTCATGTCTACTTAGGCACAACCACATGGAGCAAAACATATAACCAATCGGTGGCGTAATAAGCACCAGGATTTTCTCAGTTCTCATGACATTCGTTTGAGGACAATAACGATGGAAGGATATGCATCCAACCAGGAAAGCAGAAGCTTTGTCACATTCTTCCTGTTGAATGCGAGGTTACTATTGTCCATGAGTCTTAAGTTTTACCGCAAGAGATTTCTCACGGACGGACACGTTGAACAGCAAAAAAAGAAGTTTCAGGTGGACAAATGGGCTTCTAAACATGCTCGGCTTCTATTTACAACAAGTTGTAGTCATCCCGAAATAATTTTTTTTGCACAGGATGTTGATTTTATGGATCAAACCGATCCATTTGTTTGTGACTGCGAAAAAGAATGGTTGGGTTAGATGTTACTGCCATGTTCAATCTGGGGTTTGTCTAAAAAATTGATGAACATTTAATCCTTGGGCCTTTTGTACCATTTGTAACCTTGAGTTGCATGTTGTTGCCCTTGTACTCCCCTCCACCTGCCACTACACTACCGCATCTTCCACGACTGATGTTCGTTCCCATCTGAGGCCTCGTCGTCGTTCTCCGCCTTGGTTCGCTCGCTGTGCCCGCCGTCGTCTGGCATTGTCAACATGATCAACAACCAAGAGGAATCAGGAGATGACTGTACATGGAGGGGCTGATAGTAGGGACTCAGCAGGGTCATTGCATTACGCAAGCAGGTACTTGTGGCACTGCCGCCTTAGTCACTGATACGTCTGCAACATATCTATAATTTTTGATTATTCCATGCTATTATATTACCCGTTTTGGATATTTATGGGCTTTACTTTACACTTTTATATCATTTTTGGGACTAACCTGCTAACCGGAGACCCAGCCCGAATTGCTATTTTTTTGCCTATTTTAGTGTTCCGAAGAAAAGGAATATCAAATGGAGTACAAATGGAATGAAACCTTCGGGAGCGATCTTTTTGGAACAAATGCAATCCAGGAGACTTGGAGTGGACGTCAAGCAGCAAACGAGGCGGCCACGAGGGTGCCCGGCGTGCCCTAGGGGGGTGGGCACGCCCCCCACCCTCGTGGGCCCCTCATGGCTCAACCGACCTACTTCTTCCTCCTATATATATCCATGTACCCTGAAAACATCCAAGAAGCACCACGAAAACCTAATTCCACCGCCGCAACCTTCTGTATCCGCGAGATCCCATCTTGGAGCCTTCGCCGGTGCTCCGTCAGAGGGGGAATCGACTACGGAGGGCCTCTACATCATCTCCAAGGCCTCTCCGATGAGTTGTGAGTAGTTTATCACAGACCTTCGGGTCCATATTTATTAGCTAGATGGCTTCTTCTCTCTCTTTAAATCTCAATACAAAGTTCTCCTCGATCTTCTTGGAGATCTATTCGATGTAACTCTTTTTGCGGTGTGTTTGTCGAGATCCGATGAATTGTGGGTTTATGATCAAGTTTATCTATGAGAAATATTTGAATCTTCTCTGAATTCTTTTATGTGTGATTGATTATCTTTGCAAGTCTCTTTGAATTATTAGTTTGGTGTGGCCTACTAGATTGATCTTTCTTGCAACGGGATAAGTGCTTAGCTTTGGGTTCAATCTTGCGGTGTCCTTTCCCAGTGACAGCAGGGGTAGCAAGGCACGTATTGTATTATTGCCATCGAGGATAAAAAGATGGGGTTTATATCATATTGCTTGAGTTTATCCCTCTACATCATGTCATCTTTCTTAATGCGTTACTCTGTTCTTATGAACTTAATACTCTAGATGCAGGCAGGAGTCGGTCGATGTTTGGAGTAATAGTAGTAGATGCAGAATCGTTTCGATCTACTTGTTGCGGTCATGATGCCTATATACATGATCATGCCTAGATATTCTCATAACTATGCACTTTTCTATCAATTGCTCGACAGTAATTTGTTCATCCATCGTAATACTATGATATCTTGAGAGAAGCCACTAATGAAACCTATGGCCCCCGGGTCTATCTTTTATCATATAAGTTTCCGATCTACTTTTATTTGCATCTTTTACTTTCCAATCTATATCATAAAAATACCAAAAATATTTATCTTATCTTATTATCTCTATCAGATCTCACTTTCGCAAGTTATTGTGAAGGGATTGACAACCCCTTTATCGCGTTGGTTGCGAGGTTCTTGTTTGTTTGTGTAGGTACGATGGACTTTTGAGGAGCCTCCTACTGGATTGATACCTTGGTTCTCAAAAACTGAGGGAAATACTTATGCTACTTTGTTGCATCACCCTTTCCTCTTCAAGGGGAAACCAACGCAGTGCTCAATAGGTAGCAGTCACATCAGTGTCAAAGCATGAAGAAGCTCCATGCAGATGGACTTTTGGAGTCTCTTGATTATCAATCATTTGACACGTGCGAACCATGCCTCATGGGCAAGATGACCAAGACTCCATTCTCCGGAACAATGGAGCGAGCAACCAACTTGTTGGAAATAATACATACTGATGTGGGTGGTCCAATGAGTGTTGAGGCTCGCGGTGGCTATCGTTATGTTCTCACCCTCACTGATGACTTAAGTAGATATGGGTATGTCTACTTAATGAAACACAAGTCTGAGACCTTTGAAAAGTTCAAGGAATTTCAGAGCAAGGTGGAGAATCAACGTGATAGGAAAATAAAGTTCTTGCGATCAGATCATGGAGGAGAGTATTTGAGTCACGAGTTGGTATGCACTTAAGGAAATGTGGAATTGTTTCACAACTCATGCCGCCTGGAACACCTTAGCGTAATGGAGTGTCCGAATGTCGTAACCGCACTCTATTGTATATGGTGCGATCTATGATGTCTCTTACCGATTTACCGCTATCATTTTGGGGTTATGCTTTAGAGACAACCACATTCACTTTAAATAGGGCACTGTCTAAATCCGTTGAGACGACACTCTATGAATTATGGTCTGGGAAGAAACCTAAGTTGTCAATTCTAAAAGTTTGGGGATACAATGCTTATGTCAAGAAACTTCAACCTGAAAAGCTCAAACCCAAGTCGAAAAAATGCGTCTTCATAGGATACCCTAAGGAAACCATTGCGTATACCTTCTACCTCAGATCCGAAGGCAAGATCTTTGTTGAACGGATCCTTTCTGGAGAAAGAGTTTCTCTCGAAAGAAGTAAGTGGGAGGAAAGTAGAACTTGATGAAGTACTGCCTCTTGAATCGGAAAGTAGCGCAACTCAGGAAGATGTTTCTGTGGTACCTGCACCGACTAGAGAGGAAGTTAATGATGATGATCAAGGAACTTTGGATCAAGTTGCTACTGAACTTCGTAGGTCCATAAGGACATGTTCCACACCAGAATGGTATGGCAGCCCTGTGCTGGAAATCATGTTGTTAGACAACGGTGAAGCTTCGAACTATGAAGAAGCGATGGCGGGCCCAGATTCCAACAAATGGCTTCAAGCCATGAAATCCGAGATAAGATCCATGTATGAAAACAAAGTATGGACTTTGACAGACTTGCCCGATGATCGGCGAGCCATAGAAAATAAATGGATCTTTAAGAAGAAGACTGACCCGGATGGTAATGTGACCATCTATTAAGCTCGGCTTGTCGCTAAGGGTTATCGACAAGTTCAAGGGGTTGACTACGATGAGACCTTCTCACCCGTAGCGAAGCTGAAGTCCGTCCGAATTATGTTAGCAATTGCTGCATTCTATGATTATGAGATATGGCAAATGGACGTCAAAACGACATTCCTTAATTGTTTCCTTAAGGAAGAATTGTATATGATGCAGCCGGAAGGTTTTGTCGATCCTAAGAATGCTAACAAGGTGTGCAAGCTCCAACGCTCCATCTATGGGCTGGTGCAAGCATCTCGGAGTTGGAACATTCACTTTGATGAAATGATCAAAGCATTTGGGTTTATGCAGACTTATGGAGAAGCCTGCGTTTACAAGAAAGTGAGTGGGAGCTCTGTAGCATTTCTCATATTATATGTGGATGATATACTATTAATGGGAAATGATATAGAACTTTTGGAAAGCATAAAGGCCTACTTGAATAAGTGTTTTTCAATGAAGGACCTTGGAGAAGCTGCTTACATATTAGGCATCAAGATCTATAGAGATAGATCGAGACACCTCATCGGTCTTTCACAAAGCACTCTTTCACAAAGCACATACCTTGAAAAGATATTGAAGAAGTTCAATATGGATCGGTCCAAGAAGGGGTCTTGCCTGTTTTGCAAGGTGTGAAATTGAGCACGGCTCAATTCCCGACCTCGGCAGAAGATAGAGAAAAGATGAGTGTCTTCCCCTATGCCTCAGCCATAGGGCCTATCATGTATGCCATGCTGTGTACCAGACCTGATGTGAACCTTGCCGTAAGTTTGGTAGGGAGGTACTAAAGTAATCCCGACATGGAACACTGGACAGCGGTCAAGAATATCCTGAAGTACCTGAAAAGGACTAAGGATATGTTTCTCGTTTATGGAGGTGACGAAGAGCTCGCCGTAAAGGGTTACGTCAATGCTAGCTTCGACACATATCTGGATGACTCCAAGTCACAAGCCGGATACGTGTATATTTTGAATGGTGCGGCAGTCAGCTGGTGCAGTTGCAAGCAAAGCGTCGTGGCGGGATCGACATGTGAAGCGGAGTACATGGCAGCCTCGGAGGCAGCACAAGGAGCAATCTGGATGAAGGAGTTCATTACCGACCTAGGAGTTATTCCCATGCATCGGGACCGATGACTCTCTTCTGTGACAACACTGGAGCTATTGCCCTTGCCAAGGAGCCCAGGTTTCATAAGAAGACCAAGCATATCAAGCGTCGCTTCAACTCCATTCATGAAAATGTTCAATATGGAGACATATATATTTGTAAAGTGCATACGGATCTGAATGTCGCAGATCCGTTGACTAAACCTCTTCCACGAGCAAAACATGATCAACACCAGAACTCTATGGGTGTTCGATTCATCACAATGTAACTAGACTATTGACTCTAGTGCAAGTGGGAGACTGTTGGAAATATGCCCTGGAGGCAATAATAAAATGGTATTATTATATTTCCTTGTTCATGGTAATTGTCTATTGTTCATGCCATAATTTTATTAACCGGAAACTGTAATACATGTGTGAATACATAGACCACAACATGTCCCTAGTGAGCCTCTAGTTGACTAGCTCGTTGATCAATAGATGGTCATGGTTTCCTGGCCATGGACATTGGATGTCATTGATAACGGGATCACATCTTTAGGAGAATGATGTGATGGACAAGACCCAATCCTAAGCATAGCACAAGATCGTGTAGTTCGTTTGGTAAGAGCTTTTCTAATGTCAAGTTTCATTTCCTTAGACCATGAGATTGTCAACTCCCGGATATCGTAGGAATGCTTTGGGTGTACCAAACGTCACAACGTAACTGGGTGGCTATAAAGGTACACTACAGGTATCTCCGAAAGTGTCTGTTGAGTTGGCACGAATCGAGACTGGGATTTGTCACTCCGTATGACGGAGAGGTATCTCCGGGCCCACTCGGTAATGCATCATCATAATGAGCTCAATGTGACTAAAAAGTTAGTCATGGGATCATGCATTACGGAACAAGTAAAGAGACTTTCCGGTAACGAGATTGAATGAGGTATTGGGATACCGACGATCGAATCTCGGGCAAGTAACATACCGATTGACAAAGGGAATTGTATACGGGATTGATAGAATCCCTGACATCGTGGTTCATCCGATGAGATCATCATGGAACAGTTGGGAACCAACATGGGTATCCAGATCCCGCTGTTGGTTATTGGCCGGAGAGATGTCTCGGTCATGTCTGCATGATTCCCGATCCCGTAGGGTCTACACACTTAAGGTTCGGTGACACTAGAGTTGTTATGGGAAATAGTATGTGGTTATCGAATGTTGTTCGGAGTCCTGGATGAGATCTCGGACATCACGAGGAGTTCCGGAATGGTCAGGAGATAAAGATTTATATATGGGAAGTCCTTATTTGGTCGCCGGAAGTGTTTGGGGGTTTATCGGTATTGTACCGGGACCACCGAAAGGGTTCCGGGGGTCCACCGGGAGGGTCCACCTGCGTCGGAGGGCCCTATGGGCTGAATATGGAGGGGAACCAGCCCCTAGGTGGGCTGGGCGCCAACCCCCCTTAGGGCCCATGCGCCTAGGGTTGGGGTGGAACCCTAAAGGGGGTGCCCCGCTTGGCTTGGGGGGCAAGCCTTCCCCCTTGGCCGTCGCCCCCTCTAGATCCATCTGGAGGGGGCCGGCCCCCCTCTCCCTTGCCCCTCTAAATAGAGGGGAGGTGGGAGGGATGCCGCACCCTTCCCCTGGCACAACCCTCTCCCTCCCCAACACCTCCTCCGTAGTAGTAGTGCTTGGCGAAGCCCTGCCGGAGAACTGCAAGTTCCACCACCACGCCGTTGTGCTGCCGGAGCTCTCCCTCAACTTCTCCTCTTCCCTTGCTAGATCAAGAAGGAGGAGACGTCCCCGGGCTGTACATGTGTTGAACGCGGAGGCGCCGTCGGTTCGGCATTAGATCGGATCTTCCGCGATTTGAATCGCCGCGAGTACGACTCCGTCATCCGCGTTCTAGTAACGCTTCCGCTTAGCAATCTTCAAAGGTATGAATATGCAAATCCTCTCTATCTCTCTCTCTCCTGTTGCTAGAATCTCCTAGATTGATCTTGGTGATACGTAGAAAATTTTGAATTATTGCTACGTTCCCCAACATTTTGTACCATTTGTAAGCTTGAGTTGCATGTTGTTGCCCTCGTACTCCCCTCCACCTACCACTACACTGCCGCATCTTCGACGGCTGCTATTCGTTCCCGTCTGAGGCCTCGCCGTCCTTCTCCGCCTTGGTTCGCTCACTGTGCCCGCCGCCGTCTCGCATTGTCAACATGGTCAACAACCAAGAGGAATCAGGAGATGACTGTACATGGAGAGGCTGACAGTAGGGACCCACTAGGGTCATTGCATTACGCAAGCAGGTGCCTTGTTATTACAAGCCAAAAAATACTTCCTCCTAATTGTTTGACAACTAGGTCCCACGCCCTTGTCAATGTAGTCAATAAACGAGAAAATTACACAACAAGCGGATAACATCAGGGACCCAGCAACTCGCCCAGTTGTTTTTTAGTTTCAGAGACGGAGCTCAACTGCGCGCTGTGCGGGGGTTGTGGCCCGTCTAGCCCACACTTACGCTTTTATTTAAGCACATGACGAGCCTAGTTGATATATTTTTTCTTTCTGAAAATGGCTCGCCCAGTTCTTTTTTTTTGGAGAATACCAAAACCGAGGCCTACTTTCTTTTCTCAGCCCTGCTAGGCTGCAAATCTTTCAAGACGAGAAGGGATGTAAGCAGTAAGAAATGGGCATCCCCAGAAAATGGGCTATAAGTTGTAAGAAATGGGCTGTAAAATTTTAAACCAAAGCCAACCGGCAATTACATTAAAATATCATTTTTTTTTCTGGATTTCTCTACTCTCTACTCTTATAAAAACCAGAGCCAATTGGCAATTACATTAAAATATCATCTTTTCTCCCACAAGATAAACTACTCGTACAAATGCATCTCCATGTTCCATGCAATGAACGGGCATCTTGCTAGTTAAGATTTTAAATTTCATTCATTTTGTTTGCGGAGAATTGCTTTTTGAAATTTATAAAAAATATTTTTAATGTGACTCGAAATTTCATGATTAAAAGAGTTCGGACCCCACCGAAATATGCAAAATTTCGTTGAATTTTTTAGCAGTGCCCAGAATATATGGTCTGTAGTGCTAATAAAAAGAATATGACTTCAAATATCCTTAAGAATTAGGCAATGGGCTGTAAATTATTGAAAATAATGGCTAATGGGTTGTATGATGTTTTCTACAGATTTGGAAGCTGACTTCTGGGCCTACTAGGTTGATGATGACTATACCTGGCCATGGGAAGCCCGGCCCGACGCTGCCCCTGGGCCGGGCTCGGGCCTAGATTTTGAGCACGAAGGTCGGGCCGGGCCGGGCCCAGGCCCGTCGTATTTGCATTTTTCTGAAGGTCGGGCCAGGCCGGCCCGGAGCCTGACGGGCTTTTACGTGTTCGAGTCGGGCTCGGGCCCAGAAAACAGGCCCGATGGCCGGGTCGGGCCGGGCCCGGGCCTTGGTTTTTTGCGTAGGGCTTGGCTAGGCCCGGCCCGGCCCGAGGTATGGCCAGGTATAACAGTGACGCTGTCCTAAAAAAAATTTGATGCGTAAGCAAGGCTTTGTCAACTTAGTCAACACAGAGTAGTGACTGTTGGATGTTGATACGTCTCCAACATATCTATAATTTTTGATTGTTCCATGCTATTATATTACCCGTTTTGGATGTTTATGGGCTTTACTTTACACATGTATATCATTTTTGGGACCAACCTACTAACCGAAGGCCCAACCCGTATTGCTGTTTTTTTGCCTATTTCAGTGTTTCGAAGAAAAAGAATATCAAACGGAGTCCAAACGGAATGAAACCTTCGGGAGCATGATTTTTGGATCGAACGTGATCCAGAGGACTTGGAGTGGAAGTCAAGCAATAGCCGAGGCGGCCACGAGGGTGGAGGGCATGCGCCCCTATCTCGTGGGCCCCTCGGGCGTCCACTGACCTACTTCCTCCTATATATACCCACATGCCCCGAGAACATCAGAAGCGACCACGAAAACCTAATTCCATCACTGTAACCTTCTGTATCCGCGAGATCCCATCTTGGAGCCTTCGCCAGTGCTCCGCCGGAGGGGGAGTCGATCACAGAGGGCCTCTACATCATCTCCAAGGCCTCTCCGATGAGTTGTGAGTAGTTTACCACAGACCTTCAGGTCCATAGTTATTAGCTAGATGGCTTCTTCTCTCTCTTTGAATCTCAATACCATATTCTCCTTGATCTTCTTGGAGATCTATTCGATGTAACTCTTTTTGCGGTGTGTTTGTCGAGATCTGATGAATTATGGGTTTATGATCAAGTTTATCTATGAGAAATATTTGAATCTCCTCTGAATTCTTTTATGTGTGATTAAGTTATCTTTGCAAGTCTCTTCAAATTATCAGTTTGGTTTGGCCTACTAGATTGATCTTTCTTGCAGTGGGAGAAGTGCTTAGCTTTGGGTTCAATCTTGCGGTGTCCTTTCCCAGTGACAGCAGGGGCAGCAAGGAACGTATTGTATTGTTGCCATCGAGGATAAAAGATGGTGTTTATATCATATTGCATGAGTTTATCCCTCTACATCCTGTCATCTTTCTTAATGCGTTACTATGTTCTTATGAACTTAATACTCTAGATGCATGCTGGATAGCGGTCGATGTGTGGAGTAATAGTAGTAGATGCAGGCAGGAGTCGGTCTACTTGTCACGGACGTGATGCCTATATACATGATCATGCCTAGATAATCTCATAATTATTCACTTTTCTATCAATTGCTCGACAGTAATTTGTTCCCCCACCGTAATACTTATGCTATCTTGAGAGAAGCCACTAGTGAAACCTATGGCCCCCGGGTCTATCTCTTATCATATAAGCTTTCAATCTACTTTTATTTGCATCTTTACTTTTCCTATCTATATTATAAAATACCAAAAATATATTTATCTTATCATACTATCTCTATCAGATCTCACTTTGGCAAGTGGCCGTGAAGGGATTGACAACCCCTTTATTGCGTTGGTTGCGAGTTCTTTTTTGTTTGTGTAGGTGCGTGGGACTTTTGAGGAGCCTCCTACTGGATTGATACCTTGGTTCTCAAAAACTGAGGGAAATACTTATGCTACTATTGCTGCATCACCCTTTCCTATTCAAGGAAAACCAACGCAAGCTCAAGACGTAGCAAGAAGGATTTTTGGTGCCGTTGCCGGGGAGGTCTTCGCTCAAGTCAAGACTTAACAAGTACCCATAACAAACTCATCTCCCTCGCACTTACATTATTTGCCATTTGCCTCTCGTTTTCCTCTCCCCCACTTCACCCTTGCCATTTTATTTGCCCTCTCTTTCCCAATCTCCTCTCTCTTTCGCTTGTCTTTTGTTTGCTCATTGTCATGGCTAGTACCCCTATCCTCGTTATTCCTCCCGAACATGAAATTCTTAATTTTAAGCAAAGGGAGGGAGACAATTTAAAAGATGCTTGGCATAGAATTTGCAATGCTCAAAATAAATCTACTTGGAAGCTTTCCACTTCCGTTCTTCTTCACAATTTTTATGTAGGCATTACTCCTTGGAATAGATGCATTCTTGATACCATTACTGGAGGGGATTTCTTGAGTAGCCATACGTTTGATGCTTATAATGCTATGTTAGATTTATTTGGCCCACCACCTCTTTTGGTTAATGGAACTGTTTTAACTTTGGAACATGTGATGCAAAGGATTGAAATTATTGAAAATAAAGTTGCCACTGTTGAGTTGATTGAAAATTTGGATAAAAAGATTCATAATCAAATTACCCAATATGGATCTAGGGTTGGAGTTACTTTGAAATTTTTAAAGACAAAGAGCCTATAGTTAATGAAAGAATAGATCTAGATTCTACGAGAATCGGTAAACTTGAGGATATCATTACCAACTTAGGGGCGGTGTTTTCTTCCGTGAAAAACACTCCAAATCCTCCTACAAAAACTGACAAGTTTATCTATGTTCCTAAAAATAAGGGTGAATCTTCTAGTAAGGGAAATGCGGTTCTCAAATCAATAAGTGTTCATCCCAATTGTCTCACTATCATTAAGGAATCTTTTGTTACAAATGAATTTCTTGAATTCTTGCCTAAGGGTTTAATCATTCCTAAAAAGGTAGAGACCCCTAAATATTATAAGTGCTTTATTGAGGAATTGAGTGCCAAAGATGGCACTACTTAGACCTATCGTCGCTTTTATGCCTAGCTAGGGGCGTTAAACGATAGCGCTAGTTGAGAGGCCGCCCAATTTTATTTTAGTTTATTTGTTTTTCTTTCTGTTTAGTAATAAATTTTGCATCTACCCTCTGTTTAGATGTGTTTTTATGTTAGCGTTTGTGCCAAGTAGAACCTATAGGATAACCTATGGTGATAGTTAATTTGATTCTGCTGAAAAACAGAAACTTTGCACGCATGAAAATACTTTTAGTAATTCACAAAAACGTGATTTTTCGTTGATTCTTTTTGATGTAGATCAATAGACAAATTTCCCAGGACTGTCTATTTTTGTAGGAGTTTTAGAGTTCCATAAGTATTCGAGAGTTACAGATTGCTACAGACTGTTCTGTTTTTGACAGATTCTGTTTTTCGTGTGTTGTTTTCTTATTTTGATGCATCTATGGCTAGTATGTAAGGGTATGAACCATAGAGAATTTGGAATACAATAGGTTTAACACCAATATAAATAAAGAATGATTTCATTACAGTACCTTATGTGGTGGTTTTGCTTTCTTGCACTAACGAAGCTTATGAGATTTCCTGTTGAGTTTTGTGTTGTGAAGTTTTCAAGTTTTGGATAAAGATTTGATGGACTATGGAATAAGGAGTGGCAAGAGACTAACCTTGGGGATGCCCATGGCACCCCAAGATATTCAAGAATAGCCAAAAGCCTAAGCTTGGGGATGCCCCGGGAAGGCATCCCCTCTTTCGTCTTTGTTTATCGGTAACTTTACTTGGAGCTATATTTTTATTCGCCACATGATATGTGTTTTGCGTGGAGCGTCTTGTATGATATTAGTCTTTGATTTTTAGTTTACCACAATCATCCTTGCTGTACACACCTTTTGGGAGAAACTCACTTGATTGGAATTTATTAGAATACTCTATGTGCTTCACTTATATCTTTTGAGCTAGATATTTTTTGCTCTAGTGCTTCACTTATATCTTTTAGAGCACGGCGGTGGCTTAATTTTGAAGAAATTGTTAGTCTCTGATGCTTCACTTATATCATTTTGAGAGTCTCTTAGAACAGCATGATATTTGCTATGGTCATAAAATTGGTCCTAGAATGATGGGCATCCAAGTTGGGTATAATAAAAACTATCATAGGAAGTGAATTGGATGCTATGATCAATTTGATACTTGATAATTGTTTTGAGATATGGAGGTAGTTATATTAGAGTCATGCTAGTTGGGTGATTATGAATTTAAAGAATGCTTGTGTTGAAGTTAGCAAGTCCCGTAGCATGCACGTATGGTGAAAGTTGTGTAACAAATTTGAAACATGAGGACTTCTTAGATTGTGCATCCTTATGAGTGGCGGTCGGGGACGAGCGATGGTCTTTTCCTACCAATCTATCCCCCTAGGAGCATGCGCGTAGTGCTTGGTTTTTGATGACTTGTAGATTTTTGCAATAAGTATATGAGTTCTTTTTTGACTAATGTTGAGTCCATGGATTATACGCACTCTCACCTTTCCATCATTGCTAGCCTCTCCGGTACCGTGCATTGCCCTTTCTCACCTTGAGAGTTGGTGCAAACTTCGCCGGTGCATCCAAACCCCATGATACGATATGCTCTATCACACATAAACCTCCTTATATCTTCCTCAAAACAGCCACCATACCTACCTATTATGGCATTTCCATAGCCATTCCGAGATATATTGCCATGCAACTTTCCACCGTTTCGTTCATCATCATGACACACATCATCATTGTCATATTGCCTTGCATGATCATGTAGTTGACATCGTATTTGTGGTAATGCCACCATGCATAATTTTTCATACATGTCACTCTTGGTTCATTGCCCATCCTGGTACACCGCCGGTGGCATTCATATAGAGTCATATCTTGTTCTAGTTTTGGGTTGTAATTCATGAGTTGTAAATAAATAAAAGTGTGATGATCATCATATTAGAGCATTGTCCCCAAAGAAAAAAAAGAAAGGCCAAAGAAAAAAGGCCAAAAAAAGGACAAAAGAAAAAAGAAAAAAAGAAAGGCCCAAAGAAAAAAAAAAGAAAAAAGTAAATAAAAAGGGGGCAATGTTACTATCCTTTTCCACACTTGTGCTTCAAAGTAGCACCATGTTCTTCATGTAGCGAGTCTCATATGTTGTCACTTTCATATACTAGTGGGAATTTTTCATTATTATAGAACTTGGCTTGTATATTCCTACGATGGGCTTCCTCAAAATGCCCTAGGTCTTCATGAGCAAGCAAGTTGGATGCACACCCACTTAGTTTCTTTTGTTGAACTTTCATACATTTATAGCTCTAATGCATCCGTTGCATGGCAATCCCTACTCCTCATGTTGACATCAATTGATGGGCATCTCCATAGCCCGTTGATTATCCTCGTCAATGTGAGACTTTCTCCTTTTTTGTCTTCTCCACACAATCCCCATCATCATATTCTATTCCACCCATAGTGCTATATCCATGGCTCACGCTCATGTATTGCATGAAAGTTGAAAAAAGTTTGAGATTATTTAAGTACGAAACAATTGCTTGGCTTGTCATCGGGGGTGTATAAGATGGGAGCATTTTTGTGTGACTAAAATGAAGCATAGCCTAACTATATGATTTTGTAGGGATGAACTTTCTTTAGCCATGTTATTTTGAGAAGACATGATTGCTTTGATTAGTATGCTTGAAGTATTACTATTTCTTATGTCAATATGAACTTTTATTTTGAATCATTTGGATCTGAACATTCATGCCACAATAAAGAAAATTACATTGAGAATTATGCTAGGTAGCATTCCACATCAAAAATTTTGTTTCATCATTTACCTACTCGAGGACGAGCAGGAATTAAGTTTGGGGATGCTTGATACGTCTCCAACGTATCTACAATTTTTGATTGTTCCATGCTATTATATTACCCGTTTTGGATATTTATGGGCTTTACTTTACACATTTATATCATTTTCGGGACTAACCTACTAACCAGAGGCCCAGCCCGTATTGCTGTTTTTTTTTGCCTATTTCAGTGTTTCGAAGAAAAGGAATATCAAACGGAGTCCAAACGGAATGAAACCTTCGGGAGTGTGATTTTTCGAACGAACGTGATCCAGAGGACTTGGAGTGGAAGTCAAGCAACAGCCGAGGCGGCCACAAGGGTGGAGGGCGCCCCCCTACTGGGCACGCCCCCCTATCTCGTGGGCCCCTCGGGCGTCCACCGACCTACTTCTTCCTCCTATATATACCCATGTACCCTGAGAACATCAGAAGCGACCACGAAAACCTAATTCCACCGCCGTAACCTTCTATATCCGCGAGATCCCATCTTGGAGCCTTCCCCGGCGCTCCGCCGGAGGGGGAATCGATCACGGAGGGCCTCTACATCATCTCCAAGGCCTCTCCGATGAGTTGTGAGTAGTTTACCACAGACCTTCGGGTCCATAGTTATTAGCTAGATGGCTTCTTCTCTCTCTTTGAATATCAATACCATGTTCTCCTTGATCTTCTTGGAGATCTATTCGATGTAACTCTTTTTGTGGTGTGTTTGTCGAGATTTGATGAATTGTGGGTTTATGATCAAGTTTATCTATGAGAAATATTTGAATCTCCTCTGAATTCTTTTATGTGTGATTAAGTTATCTTTGCAAGTCTCTTCGAATTATCAGTTTGGTTTGGCCTACTAGATTGATCTTTCTTGCAATGGGAGAAGTGCTTAGCTTTGGGTTCAATCTTGAGGTGTCCTTTCCCAGTGACAGGAGGGGCAGCAAGGCACTTATTGTATTGTTGCCACCGAGGATAAAAAGATGGGGTTTATATCATATTGCATGAGTTTATCCCTCTACATCATGTCATCTTTCTTAATGCGTTACTCTGTTCTTATGAACTTAATATTCTAGATGCATGCTGGATAGCGGTCGATGTGTGGTGTAATAGTAGTAGATGTAGGCAGGAGTCGGTCTACTTGTCATAGACGTGATGCCTATATACATGATCATGCCTAGATAATCTCATAATTATTCGCTTTTCTATCAATTGCTCGACAGCCCACCGTAATACTTATGCTATCTTGAGAGAAGCCACTAGTGAAACCTATGGCCCCCGGGTCTATCTCTTATCATATAAGTTTCAATCTACTTTTATTTGCATCTTTACTTTTCCTATCTATATATAAAATACCAAAAATATATTTATCTTATCATACTATCTCTATCCAATCTCACTTTCGCAAGTGGTCTCGAAGGGATTGACAACCCCTTTATTGCGTTGGTTGCGAGTTCTTGTTTGTTTGTGTAGGTGCGTGGGACTTTTGAGGAGCCTCCTACTGGATTGATACCTTGGTCCTCAAAAACTAAGGGAAATACTTACGCTACTATTGCTGCATCAACCTTTCCTCTTCAAGGAAAACCAATGTAAGCTCAAGACGTAGCAGATGTCCATCCAACGGCCATCATGCTTCTTCAATCTCTGATCTTCCTGCTCCAGCCACCAAAAGCAGTGTCGGCTGGACTGCCTGCTCCCTCCTCCTGTGGATGGTTGTGCTGCCGCCAAGCCATCCCTCTACCCACCCACACATCCTATTATTTTTAGGCGACGTCAGCCTCACCCCGCAGCCGACCAGTCAGCGCTCGTACTCCCCTCAGCGTGGGCATCCGCTGTGGTGGCTTCGCCGGCTCTGGGTCGTTCTCTTCCTGGGCCTCGCCCTCGTCCACCGCATTTGTGTTCTCGGCACGGCGAGGTCAACATGGTCAACAAACAACAACCATCGGAAGAGGCTGACAGTAGGGACCCACACAAGGAAATGCCTCCTTATTATGCGCAAAATAATGATTGCTCCACCTGACAGCTGGGACCCACCAGAAGGGCCTCTGTATTTCACGAAAAAAAATGTTTCCCCTGCTGTCAGCTCGGACCCACCAGCTATATCTTCGCACGCAAGGAAGTGCCTCCTTATTACGCACAAAAAAATGAATACCCCCTGCTAGCTGGGACCCACCATAGTGGGAGGCTGCCTTGTGGGCCTACTAAGTTGACGGGGACGGAGGGCTTTGTCAACTTAGTCAATATGAACGATTCTAGCTCCAGTGATCGTATGATGTCCATCCATCGGCCGTAGTGCTTCTTCAACCTTTGGTCTTCTTGCTCCAGCCGCCCAAAGCAGCGCTGGTCGTGCCGCATGCTCATGCCTCCCGTGTTCGGATGTGCTGCCGCGGAGGCCTCACCGCCCCCTACTATTCCCACCACTGGCCAGGCCCTGCGGCGACGGCAGCCTCACACCACAGACGAACCAGTGAACACTCATACTCCTCTTCGCGTGGGCATCCATTGCCGCGTCTTCCCCGGCTCCGTGTCATCCCCTTCCTCTGCCTCGCCGTCGTCCACCGCCTTGGTGCTCTCGGCGCGTCCTGGTCAATGTGGTCAATGAATGACTTCCATTTGGAAGAGTACTGTACATGGAGAGGCTGACAGTCGGGTCCATGGCTGCAGCAAGGAAGTGCCTCCTTATTACATGGAAAATAATGATTCATCCACCTGACAGTAGGGACCCATCGGACGGGCCATCGTATTTCGCGAAAAAATGTTTCCTCCCTGACTGTTGGGACCCACCAGCTACATCTTCGCATGCAAGGAAGTGTGTCCATATTATGGGCAAAGAAAAATGATTCGCCCCCTGACTGTTGGGACCCGCCAGCTACATCTCCGCACGCAAGGAAGTGCCTGATAGTCAGGACCCACCTGGTCGAAGCGTACGTAGCGTTGTCATTCTACTCGCGAACGTGTACATACATACTGGTCGATCGGTCTGTCTATAGGCTGCAGCGATGAACCGTGGCCGTGTAAGGAAGGGCACGTGTTGTAGTAGAGGTGCGCACATAGCATGTCACGCAATCCTGTTAATATCGTGTACACGTACGTATAGCATCCAGGGTGCAAGAAAGTAAATACAGCCATGTACGTACATATGGGCGGGGTCTCAAACACCTACTCGCGCTTACGTACGGCCAGGGCTTGTGTACATGGCTGGGTCGGAACGGAGAAACTGTGTCGTCGGCGTGTTCATGGGGAGGCAACGGAATGCGTCGTGTTCATCAGGAGGCAATGGAATACATCATGTTCATTGGGAGCCAACCGACTTGGACGAAACATCCGATCAAAACGGGGTCGGTCATACCGCAGAACAGAGGAAACGACCTTGTGTTCGACCGGCTATGGTCGAAACGGGATCCTGTTCATCGGGAGGGGTCTAGCATACCGCAAAACGGAGGAAACAAACTTCTCTTGGACCTCCTACGGTTGAAACAGGGCCCTGTTGATTGGGAGGGGTGTGGCATACCGCAAAACAGAGGAAACAGACTTGTGTTGGAGTGCTACAGTCAAAGCGGGGGTCCTGTTCATCGGAAGGGGTGTGGCATACCGCAAAACGGGACTCCACGGGATACTTTTCATCCCCACCATCGACCTCCTCCAACCTCCACGGGCTATTGTTCATCCATCGTCGACCTCCTCCAGCCTCCACCTATGGCTGTTCATCCACGGGCTCCTGTTCATCCAGCCTCCATCGCTCCTCCACCAGCTACTATTCAACCAGCCCTCTCCACGGGGTCCTGTTCAACCACCCCTCCACGGGCTACTGTTCATCCAGCCCTCCACCGGCTACTATTCAACCAGCCCTCCACGGGGTCGTCCTATTCATCTAGCCCTCCACGGGGTCCTGTTCATCCACCCCCAACCGGCTCGATCAGGGTCATGTTCATCCAGAGGCAACACCACGGGGTCCTGTTCATCCATCCCCACTGGGAA
>NC_041389.1:302536485-302560027 GCF_002162155.2 Triticum dicoccoides
CCAACAACGCTCACCGTTCATCAAGGGAAGGAGGCAGCAGGGTTCGATCGGCTTCAATTAGAAGCACTAGCAAAGGAATCACTCGAGTTCAGTTAACAGCAAGGGATCGATCGCTCGGGTTGAGTAATGTACCTAGTGCAATCGCTCGGGTTCAGTTAGAGCCCAACGCCTCGCTCGGGTTCAGTTAGAGCCCAATGCCTCGCACACACGCGCGTACGTGTATGAGAGAAATGCGCATCGCTCGACCCCCGACCACCCACCGTAACCGGGAACTCCCCAATATTTTCCTCGCCCTCGCTTCTACCATGGTTTATTCCGTCATGGACGGTCCAAAGAATGTCATGCAGTTGCGTCTCCAGACCGCTCAGGACGAAAAGCCCATTTTCTGTCATGATTTTTTGTCATAGAAGTAGGAGCCCACCACATCTATGATGATACCGGCTTTTTCACAATTATCATCATAGAAGTGTCATAAGCATGATAGAAAAAATTTCGTTTGGCCCAAAATGTCACGGATGTGTCTTTTTTTGTAGTGAGTGCACCGCTCGCCTCTCATCCGCCTACTCCTCGTCCGGCGGGTCCGTCCCGCGTTCGCAGCGGCGCCGCGTTGCCCCGGAGGGCTCAGTCCGCCCCCTCCCCGCTGCGTCATTCCTGCCTAATGACCCTGGGGCCGGCTCTGCGGCCACCACCTGCACCTCGTCAGGGCTGCGGATGCCCGTGTCCTCCGGGCAGTTGGCTGTGCCCATCTCCAACTCCTTCCTCTCCGGCTCCGTGGCTGCCACCCGCACCTCCTCGAGCTTGCCGATGCCCGTGCTCTCCGGGTCTGCGGCTCCCTCGCCCTCGGTGTCACCAGTGGACTCTGCCTCTTCCCAGGCCACCCAGTTCTTTGGTCACCCTCTGCACCGTCCAGCCGCCACCAATTGCTTCCTGCCGCGGTCCGCCGAGGTCATCACCGCGGAGCGGGACCTGGAGCACACTCTCCTTGTCGCCGTGGTCGTCTGTCGCTCGGGCGTATCTAGTGACGAGGTTGCCTCCGTCCTTTGCTCCCAGTTCCTCCTCACCGCGGGCGACTTCTTGGTCCATCGGCACACACCTGAAGATTTTCTCGTCAGGTTCCCCAACCCCGCGCTGCACCGCCGTCTCGCTCACCGCCGTCTCGCTCTTGCTGGTCACGCGCGCATGCAACGATTTCGTCTCATCTTCCACCCCTGGGGCCGGACGGTCGGGTCCGAACCGGTGACCGCACGCTTCCTCCTTTCGCTTGAACTCTACGGCATCCCCGACCACGCGTGGCTGCACTCATCCACCGAGTTCCTGCTCTTGCAGTTCTGCAAAGTGGAAAACCTCCCTCCTGAGACGCGAAACATGTTCGACATGTCCATCTTCAAGCTCTACGCTTGGACGACCAATCCCGACGCCATCCCGTGCACCACTGAGCTCCTTCTCCCTGATGATGATGCAGTGCTGCTTGAGGCTGCTACCTCTTGAGCATGCGTTGGTTTTCCCTTGAAGAGGAAAGGGTGATGTAGCAAAGTAGCGTAAGTATTTCCCTCAGTTTTGAGAACCAAGGTATCAATCCAGTAGGATACGACACACTAGTCACCTAGTACCTGCACAAACAATCAAGAACCTTGCAACCAACGCAATAAAGGGGTTGTCAATCCCTTCACGGCCAATCACAAAAGTGAGATCCGATAGAGATAGTAAAGTAAATATTTTTGGTATTTTTGTTGTATAGATTGGAAAGTAAAGATTGCAACAAAAAGGAACGGCGACAGAAATTGGCAAGTTGACGGAAAACTAATAGATTCAATACAATGGAAAAGAGACCCGGGGGCCATAGGTTTCACTAGTGGCTTCTCTCCAGATAGCATATATTACGGTGGGTGAACAAATTACTGCCGAGCAATTGATAGAAGAGAGCATAATTATGAAGACATCTAAGGCAATGATCATGAACATAGGCATCACATCCGTGTCAAGTAGACTGAAACGGTTCTGCATCTACTACTATTACTCCACACATCGACCACTATCCAACATGCATCTAGAGTATTAAATTCATAAGAACAGAGTAACACATTAAGTAAGATGACATGACGTAGAGGGATAAACTCAAGCAATATGATATAAACCCCATCTTTTTATCCTCGATGGCAACAATACAATACGTTCCTTGCTGCCCGTACTGTCACTGGGAAAGGACACCGCAAGAATGAACACAAAGCTAAGCACTTCTCCCATTGCAAGAAATATCAATCTAGTAGGCCAAACTAAACCGATAATTCGAAGAGACTTGCAAAGATATCAAATCATGCATATAAGAATTCAGAGAAGAACTAAATAATATTCATAGATGATCAAGTTCATAAATCCACAATTCATTGGATCTCGGCAAACACACCGCAAAAGAGTATTACATCAAATAGATCTCCAATAACATCAAGGAGAACATGGTAGTGAGAATCAAAGAGAGAGAAGAAGCCATCAAGCTAATAACTATGGACCCGAAGGTCTATGGTAAACTACTCACGCTTCATCAGAGAGGCTATGGTGTTGATGTAGAAGCCCTCCATGATCGATTCCCCCTCCGGCAGATCACCAGAAAAGGCCCAAAGATGGGATCTCATGGGTACAGAAGGTTGCGGCGGTGGAAAAGTGGTTTGGTGGCTCCCCCTGATGTTTCTAGGGTATACAAGTATATATAGGCGAAAGAAGTGCGTCGGTGGAGCTACGAGGGGCCCACGAGGGTGGGGGGCACGCCTACACCCCCTGGGCGCGCCCTCCTGTCTCGTGGCCTCCTCGTAGAGTCCTAGACTTCAACTCCAAGTCTTCTGGATTGCTTTTGGTCCAAGAAAGATCCTCATGAAGGTTTCATTATGTTTGGACTCCGTTTGATATTCCTTTTCTGTAAAACACTAAAATAGGCAAAAAAACAAAAACTAGCACTGGGCCTCCGGTTAATAGGTTAGTCCCAAAAATAATATAAAAGAGCATATTAAAGCCCATTAAACATCCATAATAGATAATATAATAGCATGAAACAATAAAAAATTATAGATATACATTGGAGACGTATCAGAGGCTGACCCCGATCGTGCGGAACGGCTCGATCCGTATCCATGTCGCGGAATGCGTCGACTTCAGCCGCCCCCTGCCGCCACCGCCTCCGCCGCCACAGACGTCTGATGATCCTGGCTCTACGCCTCACTCCCCACCTCTTCCTCCCCGCTGACCGCAGCGCCATGTGTTGTGGCAGCGTGGCTCGCTCGCCTGGAGATCGGCGTGGTCGTCGGTGACACAGCTGTCGTTCTTACATGCCCCTGCCGTGCCGGTCCTGGGCAGGAATTCTCGGGCCCCACCCCAGTGTCGTGGCTGACGTCGCGTGGGTCCTAGCTCATCTTCAACTGGGCGCGTGTGCTGATTCGGGGTTGGCCCTGGCCCACCATGAGGTGCATGTGGTGCGTGACCATCTGCCAGCTGTCGACCGCGGCTTGGCTGCCCCGATGCCTGGGCCCGCCCAAGATTTGAACATTGAGCCGATCACAACCCCCCCCCCCCGCCCCGCGACTGCTGCCATCCTATCAGCACACGCGCTTATCCAGTACTAATCGCGCCTGCCACGCCCAGCCTACTACTCGAGTGCCCCACCCAACGGGTGGCCTCCGACAACACCGACAACTGCGCTGCGCTATCCGCCACTGATGAATCTTCCCGCGGGCGCACAACTGATGCTGCTGTGGCATCGGATCTGGTGATTGACCAACCCACGACCGAGCCTGCCGCGGTTCCTGATCCTTCGGCATGTCCCGTGAACCCCTCCGGCCCCATGCTTGCTGCAGCTGCTGATTCATCGGGCCCCGCTGATCTCCCGCGCGCGTAGGATGCGCAGCTGTCTGGTGATGGCCCACCACCCAGCAACGTGACCATGCAAAACCCTTCAGCTGACGCAGAGGCTTTTGCATGCACGCCGGCCTGCTCGCCGCCCCTAGTGCTGCTCTCCCCTCTACAACTCCAACTCCCTGCCTGCGTTTGTGGACGTGCTCTCCGTATGTTCCCAGCCCCTTCTCGCTGCGCCGCCACGGCTCCGTCGGCGGGAGCTACCTACCAACTTCACCCCTGCCGGAGTTATAGGATCGCCAAAGCTGACCAGAGCCTTGACTCCTAGATGAAGGTGAAGCGGGTTCTTCTGCACCGCCTCGGGCTGATCAAGGATGACAATGCGCCCATTCTGCGCGAGATGCTAGACAAATATGCTCTCCTGTTTCAGAGACCCCTGGCGGATGACGTGGTCGAGGCATTTACCGACTTCTTTAGATGGCATTTCCCTGGACTCGTACCGGCCGAGGCCTCGTTCTACCATGCCTCGCCTCGCCTCGTTGAGGCTTAGCCGTCTTTCTTGTTGCGCTCTCAACACCCAACTTAACTTTGTTAATGGATCACAATCTTGAGATTATCTTCTAGAATGTGCACGACCTAAATTCCGGTGTTAAGCGTATGGCCGTCTGTAGTTTGATCTCCGCTGCCGCCCCCACCATTGTGTGCCTGCAAGAAACCAAGCTTGCTCATATCTCGGACTCCACGGTCCTCGACAGCCTAGGACCCCTATTTGAGGGTTTCTACTTCCTCCTGGCCTCTGGTACACGCGGTGGCGTGCTCCTCATGTGGCGTAGATCGCATGTCTCCCTCTCTAACCCATCGATTGGCAAACAATCATATCACAACTCTAGTTTCCCCCGCCAACGGTAGCGGTCATTTGTGGCTCACCAGCGTGTACGACCCTCAGGATGATGAGGCCAAGCTAGACTTCCTCGCCGACCTCCACGAAGTGCGCGAGTCGTGCATGGGGCCTTGGCTCCTTGGCAGAGACTTCAACATGATCACTTCGGCTGCCGACAAGAATACTCTGAATCTGGACCATCGCGTCATGAGTTGATTCTGGCGCTTCATAGCTGACGAGGAGCTTCGAGATATGTATCTGCACGGGCGCTGCTACACTTGGTCCAATGAGCATGATACGCCAACCATCATGTGGAATGATAGGATCCTTTGCACGTCCGGATGGGAGATCACCCACCCGCATTGCCTGCTGCACTGTCTCTCCTCTGCAGCGTCTGACCACTGCCCGTTGGTTTTTAATTGCACTGCTCGTCCCACGGGGGCATGCAGATTCCACTTCGAGCGCTTCTAGCCGAAGCTTGATGGCTTCCACAACACGGTCTCAGAAGCCTGGAACTCAACTCCCCCGGAGGCGTACCCCTTCCGGTGTATTGTGGCCCGCCTTAAGGCCACCGCGCGACACCTTCAACGCTGGAGCGCGCGCATGATCGGCGGTGTCTCTCTACAGCTGCAGGTCACGTGAGAGTTGATTGCCTACCTCGATGCCGCGCGGGACTTCTGCCCCCTCTCCCAGATTGAGGTGTGGCTCAGGTGCAAGATAAAGAGCACATATTTGGGGTTGGCTTCCCTTGAGCGCTCCATCACGCACTAGCGATCGCGCCTATCCTGGTTCCAGGACTCCCGTTGTCCTACCTCAGCGTGCATGCCTCGCGCCGGAAACAACATAACCTCATCTCCTCCCTCTGTGTGGACGATCATTCTGTCACCAAGCACGGCACCATGGCCGAAGCCGCCTACAACTACTTCTCCAACGTCATTGGCTCGTCTGAAGAACGCACCTTCTCCCTAGACCAGTCCCTTTTGCGCACGGGATCATTCGACCTATCCGACTTAGAGACACCTTTCACGGAGGACGAGAATTGGAGGGCCATGATACGTCTCCGTCGTATCTATAATTTTTGATTGTTCCATGCCAATATTATACGACTTCCATATACTTCTGGCAAGTTTTTATACTATTTTTGGGACTAACATATCGATCCAGTGCCCAGTGCCAGTTCCTGTTTGTTGCATGTTTTTTTATTTCATAGAAAATCCATATCAGACGGAGTACAAATGGGATAAAAACTGACGGAGATTTTTTTTTGGAATATTTATGATTTTTGGGAAGAAGAATCAACGCGAGACGATGCCCGAGGGGGCCACGAGGCAGGGGGCGCGCCCCAGGGGGTCAGGCGCGCCCTGGGCCCTCGTGGCCACCCCATAAGGCGGTTGGTGTCCTTCTTTCGCCGCAAGAAAGCTAATATCCGTATAGAGATCGTGTCCAAAATTCAGCCCAGGCGGAGACGAATCTCCCGGAATATAAGAAACGGTGAAAGGCCAGAATCTGGAACGCAGAGGAACGCAGAAACAGAGAGAGACAGAGAGACAGATCCAATCTCAGAGGGGGCCATGGAGACCACGGACCAGAGGGTAAACCCTTCTCCGATCTAGGGAGAAGGTCAAGGAAGAAGAAGAAGAAGGGGGGCTCTCTCCCCCTCTCTCCCGGTGGCGCCGTAACGCCGCCGGGGCCATCATCATCACCGTGATCTACACCAACACCTCTGTCATCTTCACCAACATCTCCATCACCTTCCCCCATCTATCTATAGCAGTACACTCTCCCACAACCCGCTGTACCCTCTACTTGAACATGGTGCTTTATGCTTCATATTATTATCCAATGATGTGTTGCCATCCTATGATGTCTGAGTAGATTTTCATTGTCCTATCGGTAATTGGTGAATTGCTATGATTGGTTTAATTTGCTTGTGGTTATGTTGTTGTCCTTTGGTTCCCATGATATGAGCGCGCGCGTGGATCACACCATAGGGTTAGTTGTATGTTGATAGGACTATGTATTGGAGGGCAAGAGTGACAGAAGCTTCAACCTAGCATAGAAATTGAGGCATACGGGATTGAAGGGGACCAATATATCTTAATGCTATGGTTGGGTTTTACCTTAATGAACGTTAGTAGTTGCGGATGCTTGCTAATAGTTCCAATCATAAGTGCATAGAATTTCAAGTCAGGGATGACATGCTAGCAGTGGCCTCTCCCACATAAAACTTGCTATCGGTCTAGTAAAGTAGTCAATTGCTTCGGGACAATTTCGCAACTCCTACCACCACTTTTCCACACTCGCTATACTAACTTTATTGCATCTTTATCTAAACAGCCCCTAGTTTTTATTTATGTGCTCTTTATTATCTTGCAAACCTATCCAACAACACCTACAAAGTACTTCTAGTTTCATACTTGTTTTAGATAAAGCGAATGTTAAGCGTGCGTAGAGTTGTATCGGTGGTCGATAGAACTAGAGGGAATATTTGCTCTACCTTTAGCTCCTCGTTGGGTTCGACACTCTTACTTATCGAAAGAGGCTACAATTGATCCCCTATACTTGTGGGTTATCAAGACCTTTTCTGGCGCCGTTGCCGGGGAGTTATAGCATGGGGTGAATATTCTCGTGTGTGCTTGTTTGCTTCATCACTAAGTAGTTTTTATTTTGTGCTCTTGTTTTCTATCTTTAGTTATGGGTAGGAAAAGCAAAATACCAAAAAAATTAGTTGTACCTACTACACCAATGGTTTAAGAACCACTCAAAATCTATCTCATTCCTGAAGCTTTTTACTTGGATCATCTTCGATCCCTATGTGCTCGTGTTGAACCCCAACTAGCTTAGTTGAGGGAAAATCTTTAGATGAGCATGCTTGTTATGTGCGACACCGCTTATCTCAAAAAGGGAAACTTTTACTAGATCAAATTAATCGTTTGCAATGCTATGCTTGGAATTTATGTGAAATATATGATTTTACTTGTTGTTCTAAAGACCCTAAGAAACACCTTCCCTACCAATGTGAGTTTAGTGATAATGGAATTGTATCTTCATATGCTAAGGGTGTTTATAATTACTATGATGTTCAACAAATTGAAGAATTTGTTGCTTTTAAGAGTGCTTATGAAATTGCTTCTTTGATTGGAAAGTATGATGCTACTCTTTACAAATCTGAAAATTTGCCATACTTAAATATTGTTATGATAATTATGCTTCTAATGCCTATGTTAAATCATATATTGAGGACTCCTCCGCTGTCCAAGAAGAGACTAACAATTTGCAGGAGTCTATGGAAGAAGGAATTTATGAAAATGTGAGCTCATTGGATGAAAAAGATGAGGAGGAGAGTGAAGAACAAAAGGAGGAAGAGTGGATTGATCACCCGTGCCCACCTTCTAATGAGAGTAACTCTTCAACTCATACATTGTTTAATTTCCCTTCGTTCTTACCGAAGGATGATTGCTATGATGATTGTTATGATCCCGTTGATTCTCTTGAAATAGCCCTTTTTGATGATGCTTGCTATGCTTGTGGCCATGATGCCAATATGAATGATGCTTATGGAGATGAACTTGCTATAATTCCTTATGTTAAACATGAAGTTGTTGCTATTTCACCCACACATAATAGTCCTATTATCTTTTTGAATTCTCCAAACTACACTATATCGGAGAAGTTTGCTCTTATTAAGCATTATGTTGATGGGTTGCATTTTACCGCTGCACGTGATGATTTTGATAGATATAATATGCATGTGCTTGCTGCTCCAACTTGCAATTATTATGAGAGAGGAACTACATCCCCGCCTCTTTATGTTTCCAACATGATAGAATTGCAAGAAACTGCTTATACTATGTATTGGCCTTTACTTGGTGTGCATGAATTGTTCTTTTATGACATGCCGATGCATAGTAAGAGAGTTACACTTCGTTGTTGCTTGATATATGTTACTTTGTGCTCACTACTAAATTACAAATCATTGTTAATTAAAATTGGCTTTGATATACCTTGGGATCCGGGTGGATTCATTACTTGAGCACTATATGCCTAGCTTAATGGCTTTAAAGAAAGCGCTGCTAGGGAGACAACCTGGAAGTTTTAGAGAGTCATTTATTTCTGTTGTGTGCTTTCATAAAGTTTAAAAACAAAAAAATAAAGAGGGGAACCCAAAACTTTTTCAAAAAGAAAAGCGAAAGTGAGAAAAACGAGCATTGTTAGAGTGGGAGCTAGCCTTGAACTTTGTCCATGCTTAAGGAAACTTTGTGAATCTTGATTACAGAAACTTTTCAAAAAAAATAATTATCCCCTTGTACAATTCCATTATATAATAAAAATAATGTGCCAAGGTTTGCCGTTAGGATGTTTACAATGCTTGTTGCTTTGTGCGGTGCAGGACAGAAACTTTGGTTGTAATGCGCGATTTGACATTTTTTACTAGAACGTCAAAAGGTTCTGAAACTTTTTGCACTGTATTTCTATACAAATTTTTTATTTTCCCTAATTTTGGCAGAATTTGTGGGGTACCAGAAGTATGGTGAATGTTCATATTACTACAGACTGTCCTGTTTAAGGCAGATTCTGTTTTTGATGCATAGTTTGCTTCTTTTGATGAAACTATCAATTTCTATTAGTGGATTAAGCCTTGTAAAAGTTATATTACGGTAGCTAAAATGAAAAAACAAAATATGAATTGGTTTGTAACAGTACCTAGAGTAGTGATTTGCTTTATTATACTAATGGATCTTACCGAGTTTTCTGTTGAAGTTTTGTGTGGATGAAGTGTTCGAAGATCGAGGAGGCCTTGATATGAGGAAAAGGAGGAGAGGCAAGAGATCAAGCTTGGGGATGTCCAAGTCACCCCAAGTAAATATTCAAGGAGACTCAAGTGTCTAAGCTTGGGGATGCCCCGGAAGGCATCCCATCTTTCTTCAACAAGTATCGGTTCGGATTTGTTTCGTTCATGCGATATGTGCAAATCTTGGAGCATCTTTTGCATTTAGTTTTCACATTTTTCTTTTATGCACCATGCTGGTATGAGATAGTCCATGGTTGATTTATATAATGCTCATTGCACTTCACTTATATCTTTTGAGTATGGCTTTATAGAATGCTTCATGTGCTTCACTTATATCATTTGAAGTTTGGATTGCATGTTTCTCTGCACATAGAAAACCGCCATTTCTAGAATGCTCTTTTGCTTCACTTAAATTTGTTAGAGTTGGGCATATATTTTGTAGAAAGAATTAACTCTCTTGCTTCACTTATATAAATTTAGAGAGATGACAGGAATTGGTCATTCACATGGTTAGTCATAAAATCGTACATAAAACTTGTAGATCACTGAATATGATATGTTTGATTCCTTGCAATAGTTTTGTGATATAAAGGTGGTGATATTAGAGTCGTGCTAGTGGAGTAATTGTGAAATTGATAAATACTTGTGTTGAGGTTTGCAAGTCCAGTAGCATGCATGTATGGTAACCGTTGTGTGACAAATTTGAAGCATGGGGTGTTCTTTGATTGCCTTCCTTATGAGTGGAGGTCGGGGGGGGGGGGGCGATGGTTAACTCCTACCAACCTCCCCCCTAGGAGCATGCATAGTAGTACTTTTCTTCGAGGGCCAATAAACTTTTGCAATAAGTATATGAGTTCTTTATGACTAATGTGAGTCCATGGATTATACGCACTCTTACCCTTCCATCATTGCTAGCCTCTTCGGTACCGTGCATTGCCCTTTCTCACCTCGAGAGTTGGTGCAAACTTCACCGGTGCATCCAAACCCCGTGATACGATACGCTCTATCACAAATAAGCCTCCTTATATCTTCCTCAAAAAAGCCACCATACCTACCTATTATGGCATTTCCATAGCCATTCCGAGATATATTGCCATGCAACTTCCATCATCACCATATACATGACTTGAGCATTTATTGTCATATTGCTTTACATGATCGTTAGATAGCTAGCATGATATTTTCATGGCTTGTCCATTTTTTGATGTCATTGCTATGCTAGATCATTGCACATCCCGGTACACCGCTGGAGGCATTCATATAGAGTCATATCTTTGTTCTAGATATCAAGTTGTAAGTAAATAAAAGTGTGATGATCACATTATTAGAGCATTGCCCCAGTGAGGAAAGGATGATGGAGACTATGATTCCCCCACAAGTCGGGATGAGACTCCAGACTTTATGAAATATAAAAGAGGCCAAAGAAGCCCAAATAAAAAAAAGAGGCCAAAGAAGCCCAGCAAAAAATTAAAAAATGAGAAAATAAAAAATGAGAGAAAAAGAGAGAAGGGGCAATGTTACTATCCTTTTACCAAACTTGTGCTTCAGAGTAGCACCATGTTCTTCATATAGAAAGTCTCTTGAGTTATCATTTTCATATACTAGTGGGAATTTTCATTATAGAACTTGGGTTGTATATTCCGATGATGGGCTTCCTTAAATGCCCGAGGTCTTCATGAGCAAGCAAGTTGGATGCACACCCACTTAGTTTCCAGTTTGAGCTTTCATACACTTATAGCTCTTAGTGCATCCGTCGCATGGCAATCCCTACTCCTCACAATGACATCAATTGATGGGCATCTCCATAGCCCGTTGATTAGCCGCGTCGATGTGAGACTTTCTCCCTTTTTGTCTTCTCCACACAACCTCCATCATCGTACTCTACACCGCCCATAGTGCTATGTTCATGGCTTACGCTCATGTATTGCGTGAGGGTTGAAAAGGCTGAAGCATGTTAAAAAGTATGAACCAATTGCTTGGCTGAAACCGGGGTTGTGCATGATGGGAGCATTTTGGGTGACGAAAATGAAGCATGGCCAAACTATATGATTTTGTAGGGATAAGCTTTCTTTGGCTATGTTATTTTGATAAGACATAATTGCTTTATTAGTATGCTTGAAGTATTATTGTTTTTATGTCAAACGATAGACTATTGCTTTGAATCACTCGTGTCTTAATATTCATGCCATGATTAGATATATGATCAAGATTATGCTAGGTAGCATTCCACATCAAAAATTATCTTTTTTATCATTTTCCTACTCGAGGACGAGCAAGAATTAAGCTTGGGGATGCTGATATGTCTCTGATACGTCTCCGTCGTATCTATAATTTTTGATTGTTCCATGCCAATATTATTCAACTTTCATATACTTTTGGCAACTTTTTATACTATTTTTGGGACTAACATATTGATCCAGTGCCCAGTGCCAGTTCCTGTTTGTTGCATGTTTTATGTTTCGTGGAAACCCAATATCAAACGGAGTCCAAACAGGATAAAAATGGACGGAGAATTATTTTGGAATATTTGTGATTTTTGGGAGGAAGAAACAACGCGAAACGGTGCCCGAGGTGGCCACGAGAGTGTCCCACGCCACGCCTCCAGGGGGGCGCCCCCCCTATCTCGTGGGCCACCTGTAAGGAGGTTGATGCCCTTCTTTGGACGCAAGAAAGCTAATTTTTGGAAAACGATATGGGCGAAGGTTTCAGACCAATCGGAGTTACGGATCTCCAGATATAAAGGAAACGGTGCCAGGGCAGAATTCCAGAACGCAGAAACAGAGAGATAGATCCAATCTCGGAGGGGCTCTTGCCCCTCCCACGCCATGGGAGCCAAGGACCAGAGGGGAAACCCTTCTCCCATCTAGGGAGGAGGTCAAGGAAGAAGGAGAAGAAGAAGGGGGGCTCTCTCCCCCTTTCTTCCGGTGGCGCCGGAACGCTGTCGGGGGCCATCATCATCACCGCGATCTTCACCAACACCTTCGCCATCTTCGCCAACATCTCCGCCACCTTCCCCCATCTATATTCAGCGGTCCACTATCCAGCAACCCGCTGTACCCTCTACTTGAACATGGTGCTTTATGCTTCATATTATTTTCCAATGATGTGTTGCCATCCTATGATGTCTGAGTATATTTCCGTTGTCCTATTGGTGGTTGATGAATTGCTATGATTTATTTAATTTGCTTGTGGTTATGTTGCTATCCTTTGGTGCCCATCATATGAGCGCGCGCGTGGATCACACCATAGGGTTAGTTGTATGTTGATAGGACTATGTATTAGAGGGCTAGAGTGACAGAAGCTTAAACCTAGCATAGAAATTGATGCATACGGGATTGAAGGGGGACCAATATATCTTAATGCTATGATTGGGTTTTACCTTAATCAACGTTAGTTGTTGCGGATGCTTGATAATAGTTCCAATCATAAGTGCATAGAATTCCAAGTCAGGGATAACATGCTAGTAGTGGCCTCTCCCACATAAAACTTGCTATCGGTCTAGTAAAGTAGTCAATTGCCTAGGGACACTTCCACAACTCCTACCACCACTTTTCCACACTCGCTATATTTACTTTATTGCATCTTTATCTAAACAGCCCCTACTTTTTATTTATGTGTTCTTTATTATCTTGCAAACCTATCCTATCACACCTACCAAGTACTTCTAGTTTCATACTTGTTCTAGGTAAAGCGAACGTTAAGCATGCGTAGAGTCGTATCAGTGGCTGATAGGACTTGAGAGAGTATTTGTTCTACCTTTAGCTCCTCGTCGGGTTCGACACTCTTACTTATCGAAAGAGGCTACAACTATCCCGTATACTTGCGGGTCATCAAGACCTTTTTCTGGCGCCGTTGCCGGGGAGTCATAGCGTGGGGTGAATATTCTCGTGTGTGCTTGCTTGCTTTATCACTAAGTAATTTTTATTTGTTGTTCTAAGTTGTTCTCTATCTTTAGTTATGGATATGAAACACAAAATACCCAAAAAATTAGGTGTACTTGCTACTCATGGAGATGGGGTAACTCCTAAAACCCTCGATTCTCATTATGTGAAAGATATTATGTACTACTTTGATAATCCTGAGAAAACCCCATTCAACTTTATAGTGGGAGACACGTTGGATCAACGTGAATACTTTAGGGATTATCGCTTGACACAAAAAGGAAACTATTATGGGACCAATTTATTATGTTGCGTTGGTATGCCCGGGATCTATGCTTGAGATATGATATTACTTGTTGCTCTAGGATGAAGGCTCCACACCTTCCCTTTTCATGCAAATTTAATGATAATGAAACCTTAGCTTCTTATGCTAATGGTATATATGATTACTATGGTGTTGAACAAATAGAAGAATTTGTTGCTTTTAAGGCTGCTTATGAAATTGAATCTTTGTTTGCAAAGTATGAAGCTTTTGATGATGATGGTGTTTATAGGCTTGAAAATCTTGCTATACTTAGATATTGATATGAAAATTATGAATACAATTACTATATTAATGCATTTATTAAGGAAGTCTCCGCTGTCCAAGAAGAGACTAATATTTTGCAGGAAGCTATGGAAGAAGAAATTGATGAAACTGTGAGCTCATTGGATGAAAAAGATGATAAGAGAGCGAAGAACAAAAGGAGGAAGAGCGGATTAGCTACCCGTGCCCACCTTCTAATGAGAGTAACTCTTCAACTCATACATTGTTTAATTCCCCTTCGTGCTTACCGAAGGATGATTGCTATGATGATTGTTATGATCCCGTTGATTCTCTTGAAATATCCCTTTTTGATGAGGCTTGCTATGCTTGTGGACAAGATGCCAATATGAATTATGCTTATGGAGATGAACTTGCTATAGTTCCTTATGTTAAACATGAAATTGTTGCTATTGCACCCACGCATGATAGTCCTATTATCTTTTTGAATTCTCCCTACTACACTTTATCGGAGAAGTTTGTGCTTATTAAGGATTATATTGATGGGTTGACTTTTACCATTGCACATGATGATTTTGATGAATGTAATATGCATGTGCTTGCTGCTCCTACTTGCAATTATTATGAGAGAGGAACTATTTCTCCACCTCTCTATGTTTGCCACACTATGAAATTGCAAGAAACTGCTTATACTATGCATTGGCCTTTACTATGTGTGCATGAATTGTTCTTTTATGACATGCCGATGCATAGGAAGAGAGTTAGACTTCGTTGTTGCATGATTTATGTTACTTTGTGCTCATTACTAAATTACAAATCATTGTTAATTAAAATTGGCTTTGATATACCTTGGGATCTGGGTGGATCCATTACTTGAGCACTATATGCCTAGCTTAATGGCTTTAAAGAAAGCGCTGCCAGGGAGACAAGCCGGAAGTTTTAGAGAGTCATTTATTTCTGTTGAGTGCTTTCATATAGTTTAAAAACAAAAAAATAAAGAGGGGAACCTAAAAACTTTTCAAAAAGGAAAGTGAAAGTGAGAAAGACAAGCATTGTTGAAGTGGGAGCTAGCCTTGAACTTTGTTCATGCTCATGGAAACTTTGTGAATCTTGATTACAGAAACTTTTCAACAAAAATAATTATCCCCTTGTATAATTCCATTGTATTATAAAAATAATGTGCCAAGGTTTGCCTTTAGGATGTTTACAATGCTTGTTGGTTTATACGGTACAGGACAGAAACTTTGGATGTAGTGCGCGATTTTACATTTTTAACTGGAATGCCAAATTGTTCTGATTCCTTTTGAACTTTCTTTCTATACAACTTTTTTATTTTTCCTAATTTTGGTAGAATGTTTGGGGTACGAGAAGTATTGTGATTGTTCAGATTGCTACAGACTGTTCTGTTTTTGACAGATTCTGTTTTTGATGCATAGTTTGCTTGTTTTGATCAATCTATTAATTTATATCAGTGGATTAAGCCATGGAAAAGCTATATTACAGTAGACACAATGCAAAAAAAATATGAATTGGTTTGCTACAGTACTTAGAGTAGTGATTTGCTTTATTATACTAACGGATCTTACCAAGTTTTCTATTGAAGTTTTGTGTGGATGTAGTGTCTAATCGAGGATGTCTCGATATGAGGAAAAGGAAGAGAGGCAAGAACTCAAGCTCGGGGATGCCCGAGGCACCCCAAGTAAATATTCAAGGAGACTCAAGCGTCTAAGCTTGGGGATGCCCCGGAAGGCATCCCCTCTTTCTTCAACAAGTATCGGTATGTTTTCGAATTCGTTTCGTTCATGCATTATGTGCGAGTCTTGGAGCGCCTTTTGCATTTATTTTTCAGTTTTCTTTTATGCACCATGCTGGTATGAGATTGTCCTTGGTTGATTTATAGAGTGCTCATTGCACTTCACTTAAATCTTTAGAGTATGGCTTTATAGAATGCTTCATGTGCTTCACTTATATCATTCGAAGTTTGGATTGCCTGTTTCTCTTCACATAGGAAACCGCCATTTGTAGAATGATCTTTTGCTTCACTTATAATTGTTAGAGCGTGGGCATATCTTTTGTAGAAAGAATTCAACTCTCTTGCTTCACTTATATCTATTTAGAGAGATGACAGGAATTGGTCATTCACATGGTTAGTCATAAAATCCTACATAAACTTGTAGATCACTGAATATGACAGGTTTGATTCCTTGCAATAGTTTTGCGATATAAAGGTGGTGATATTAGAGTCATGCTAGTTGAGTAATTGTGAAATTGAGAAATACTTGTGTTGAGGTTTGCAAGTCCCGTAGCATGCACGTATGGTGAACCGTTATGTAACGAAGTTGGAGCATGAGGTGCTCTTTGATTGCTTTCCTTATGAGTGGCAGTCGGGGACGAGCAATGGTATTTTCCTACCAATCTGTCCCTGTAGGGGCATGTGTAGTAGTACTGTGCTTCAAGGGCTAAGTAGACTTTTGCAATAAGTATATGAGTTCTTTATGCCTAATGTGAGTCCATGGATATACGCACACTCACCCTTCCACTTTGCTAGCCTCTATTGTGCCATGCAACTTTCGCCGGTATCATGAACCCATTATTTACCTTCCTCAAAACAGCCACCATACCTACCTATTATGGAATTTCCATAGCCATTCTGAGATATATTGCCATGCAACTTCCATCATCATCATATACATGACTTGAGCATTCATTGTCATATTGCTTTGCATGATCGTAAGATAGCTAGCATGATGTTTTCATGGCTTGTCCGTTTTTTGATGTCATTGCTATGCTAGATCATTGCACATCCTGGTACACCGCCGGAAGCATTCATATAGAGTCATATCTTTGTTCGAGATATCGAGTTGTAATATTGAGTTGTAAGTAAATAAAAGTGTGATGATCATCATTATTAGAGCATTGCCCCAGTGAGGAAAGGATGAAGGATACTATGATTCCCCCACAAGTCGGGATGAGACTCCGGACTTTATGAAAAATAAAAGAGGCCAAAGAAGCCCACCAAAAAATATAAAAATAAAAAGAATGAAAAAAAGGAAAATAACAAAAATATGAGAGAAAAAGAGAGAAGGGGCAATGTTACTATCATTTTACCACACTTGTGCTTCAGATTAGCACCATGTTCTTCATAGAGAGAGTCTCCTATGCTTTCACTTTCATATACTAGTGGGAATTTTTTATTATAGAACTTGGCTTGTATATTTCGGTGATGGGCTTCCTCAAATGCCCGAGGTCTTCATGAGCAAGCAAGTTGGATGCACACCCACTTAGTTTCCAGTTTGAGCTTGCATACACTTATAGCTCTTAGTGCATCCATTGCATGGCAATCCCTACTCACTCACATTGATATCTATTGATGGGCATCTCCATAGCCCGTTGATATGCCTAGTTGATGTGAGACTATCTTCTCCCTTTTGTCCTCACAACCACCACCATATACCACCATAGTGCTATGTCCATGGCTTGCGCTCATGTATTGTGCAAGAGTTGAAAAAGCTGAAGCGCGTTAAAAAGTATGAACCAATTTCTTGGCTCGTCATCGGGGTTGTGCATGATGGGAGTATTTTGTGTGACGAAGATGGAGCATAGCTAGACTATATGATTTTGTAGGGATGAGCTTTCTTTGGCTATGTTATTTCGATAAGACATAATTGCTTGGTTGGTATGCTTGAAGTATTATTGTTTTTATGTCAAATGATAGACTATTGCCTTGAATCATTCATGTCTTAATATTCATGCCATGATTAGACATATGATCAAGATTATGCTAGGTAGCATTCCACATCAAAAATTATCTTTTTTTATTATTTACCTACTCGAGGACGAGCAGGAATTAAGCTTGGGATGCTGATATGTCTCCGTCGTATCTATAATTTTTGATTGTTCCATGCCAATATTATTCAACTTTCATATACTTTTGGCAACTTTTTATACTATTTTTGGGACTAACATATTGATCCAGTGCCCAGTGCCAGTTCCTGTTTGTTGCATGTTTTATGTTTCGCAAAAACCCAATATCAAACAGAGTCCAAACGGGATAAAACGGACGAAGAATTATTTTGGAATATTTGTGATTTTTGGGAGGAAGAATCAACGTGAAACGATGCCCGAGGTGGCCACGAGAGTGGCCCATGCCACCCCTCCAAGGGGGCGCGCCCCCTATCTCGTGGGCCACCCGTAAGGCGGTTGATGCCCTTCTTTGGCCACAATAAAGCTATTTTTTGGAAAACAATCTGGGCGAAGGTTTCAGTCCAATCGGAGTTACGGATCTCCAGATATAAAGGAAACGGTGCGAGGGCAGAATTCCATAACGCAGAACCAGAGAGATATATCCAATCTCGGAGGGGCTCTCGCCCCTCCCACGCCATGGGAGCCAAGGACCAGAGGAGAAACCCTTCTCCCATCTAGGGAGGAGGTCAAGGAAGAAGAAGAAGAAGAAGGGGGGCTCTCTCCCCCTTGCTTCCGGTGGCGCCGGAACGCTGCCGGGGGCCATCATCATCACCGTGATCTTCACCAACACCTCCACCATCTTCACCAACATCTCCATCACCTTCCCCCATCTATATTCAGCGGTCCACTCTCCCGCAACCCGCTGTACCCTCTACTTGAACATGGTGCTTTATGCTTCATATCATTTTCAAATGATGTGTTGCCATCCTATGATGTCTGAGTAGATTTCCGTTGTCCTATTGGTGGTTGATGAATTGCTATGATTGATTTAATTTTCTTGTGGTTATGTTGCTATCCTTTGGTGCCCATCATATGAGCGCGCGCGTGGATCACACCATAGGGTTAGTTGTATGTTGATAGGACTATGTATTGGAGGGCTAGAGTGACAGAAGCTTCAACCTAGCATAGAAATTGATGCATACGGGATTGAAGGGGGACCAATATATCTTAATGCTATGGTTGGGTTTTACCTTAATGAACGTTAGTAGTTGCGGATGCTTGCTAATAGTTCCAATCATAAGTGCATAGAATTCCAAGTCAGGGATAACATGCTAGCAGTGGCCTCTCCCATATAAAACTTGCTATCGGTCTAGTAAAGTAGTCAATTGCCTAGGGACACTTCCACAACTCCTACCACCACTTTTCCACACTCCTATATTTACTTTATTTCATCTTTATCTAAACAGCCCCTACTTTTTATTTACGTGTTCTTTATTATCTTGCAAACCTATCCTATCACACCTACCAAGTACTTCTATTTTCATACTTGTTCTAGGTAAAGCGAACGTTAAGCGTGTGTAGAGTCGTATCAGTGGCTGACAGGACTTGAGAGAATATTTGTTCTACCTTTAGCTCCTCGTTGGGTTCGACACTCTTACTTATCGAAAGAGGCTACAACTATCCCGTATACTTGTGGGTCATCAGTCTCCTTCATATCTATAATTTTTGATTGTTCCATGCCAACATTATACGACTTTCATATACTTTTGGTAACTTTTTATACTATTTTGGGACTAACATATTGATCTAGTGCCCAGTGCCAGTTCCTGTTTGTTGCATGTTTTTTTTGTTTCGCAGAAAATCCATATCAAACGGAGTCCAAACGGGATAAAAACTGATGGAGATTTTTTTTGGAATGTTTATGATTTTTGGGAAGAAGAATCAACGCGAGACGAATCCCGAGGGGGCCACGAGGCAGGGGGTGTGCCCCAGGGGGTCAGGCACGCCCTGGGCCCTCGTTGCCACCCCGTAAGGCGGTTGGTGCCCTTCTTTAGCCGCAAGAAAGCTAATATCCGGATAGAGATCGTGTCCAAAATTCAGCCCAATCGGAGTTACGGATCTCCGGGAATATAAGAAACGGTGAAAGGCTAGAATCTGGAACACAGAGGAACGCAGAAACAGAGAGAGACAGAGAGACAAATCCAATCTCGGAGGGGCTCTCGCCCTTCCCATGCCATGGAAACCACGGACCAGAGGGGAAACCCTTCTCCCATCTAGGGAGAAGGTCAAGGAAGAAGAAGAAGAAGGGGGGCTCTCTCCCCCTCTCTCCCGGTGGTGCCGGAACCCTGCCGGGGCCAACATCATCACCGTGATCTAGACCAACACCTCCGTCATCTTCACCAACATCTCCATCACCTTCCCCCATCTATCTACAGCAGTACACTCTCCCGCAACCCGACCCTCTACTTGAACATGGTTCTTTATGCTTCATATTATTCTCCAATGATGTGTTGCCATCCTATGATGTCTTAGTAGATTTTCGTTGTCCTATCGTTAATTGGTGAATTGCTATGATTGGTTTAATTTGATTGTGGTTATGTTATTGTCCTTTGGTGCCCATCATATGAGCGCGGGCGTGAATCACACCATAGGGTTAGTTGTATGTTGATAGGACTATGTATTGGAGGGCAAGAGTGACTGAAGCTTCAACCTAGCATAGAAATTGATGCATACGGATTGAAGGGGGACCAATATATCTTAATGCTATGGTTGGATTTTTACCTTAATGATGGTTTGTAGGTGCGGATGCTTGTTAATAGTTCCAATCATAAGTGCATAGAATTCCAAGTCGGGGATGACATGCTAGCAGTGGCCTCTCCCACATAAAACTTGCTATCGGTCTAGTAAAGTAGTCAATTGCTAGGGACAATTTCACAACTCCTACCACCACTTTTCCACACTCACTATAGTAACTTTATTGAATCTTTATCTAAACAGCCCCTAGTTTTTATTTGTGTGCTCTTTATTATCTTGCAAACCTATCCAACAACACCTACAAAGTACTTCTAGTTTCATACTTGTTCTAGGTAAAGCGAACGTTAAGCGTGCGTAGAGTTGTATCGGTGGTCGATAGAACATGAGGGAATATTTGTTCTACCTTTAGCTCCTCGTTGGGTTCGACACTCTTACTTATCTAAAGTGGCTACTATTGATCCTCTATACTTGTGGGTTATCAGGCCATCAAAAGCCTACCAACCGGAAAGGCTCCCGTCCTGGATGGATTCATGGCCGAGTTCCTTCGAGCTTGTTGGGATATTATCAAGCATGACATATGTGAGGCTTTTGACAAGCTATACACCTCCAATGGATGAGGTTTCCAAAAACTCAACGAAGCGCTCCTCACTCTCCTACCCAAGTGCCCGGACGCCACTGCCCTATCTGACTACCGCCCCATTAGCCTCATCCACCTCATTGCAAAACTCTTTACAAAGGTGTTGTCTCTGTGGCTTGCACCTCGTCTTGGGGCCATGGTCTCGACCAACCAGAGCACCTTCATCGCCGGTTGATGTATACATGACAACTTTCTGCTCATCTAGCAGATGGCACGTCTCCTCCACAACCTCAAGGTGCTCCGCATGCTTCTAAAGCTTGACATCGCGCGGGCCTTCGACGCTGTTTCCTGGCCCTTTCTCCTCGAGACCCTGCAGCATCTTGGCTTTGGCCAACGTTGGCGCGACTGGATATCGATCCTTCTATCCACCACCTCCACCCGAGTCATGCTTATGGCCACCCGGCCACCCCCATTGGCCATGCCTGTGGCCTTCATTAGGGTGATCCGGTTTCTCCGATGCTTTTCACTATCGTCATCGACGTCCTCAACTCCATGCTCATCCGTGCCATGGAGCTTGGCCTCATTCAATGGCTGACCATGTGACACGTGGCCTCTAGCATCTCCCTATATGCCAACGACATCGTCATCTTTTGTCTCCCGGACCACCATGATATATCGGCTATCAGCAAGCTTCTACGCGTCTTTGGGATGGCCTCCAGGCTCGCACTAACTACAACAAGTGCTCAGCCACACCCATCCAATGCAATGATGAGGACATAGCGGCCATCGCTTCCGAGATGCAATGCCCGGTGAAGTAATTCCCAATTCAATACTTGGGACTCCCTTTGTCCATCCGTAAGCCTTCTACCACAAGCCTCATGCCGATCATCCACAAGTTGGAGCAGAAACTTTCCGCTTGGTGTGCCTCTCTCCTCTCCAAAGGAGACCGTCTTGCTCTCGTCCGGCACATCCTATGTGCCGTCCCCACGCACTTCCTCACCGCCATCGCCTTTAACCCCTCCATTCTCAAGAAGGTCAATCGGATCATTCGTGGTTTCCTTTGGGCTGGAAGCAAGGATGCCAAAGGTGGCCAATGCTTGGTCAACTAGCAGAGAGTGTGTCGCCCGCTTTCTCTTGCCAACCTCAGTGTCCGTGACCTACAGCTTGTCGGCATTGTGCTTAGAAATTGCGGGCTCTATCTCAAGTACGCAGACATGTCGTGCCCATGGAGCCACCTGCACATCCCTGAAGACCCCGTCGTCTCGGCCATCTTTCGTGCCTCTACCACTTGAGTGCTCAGCGACGGACGCACATGCATGTTCTAGAGCGACCACTAGATCAATGGCAGATCAGTTGCTGAGGTCGCCCCACTCCTCCTCGCGCTTGTTACCCGGCGGCGGTGCAAGACCCACACCGTGAACGATGGCCTCCTCCAGCGCTTCTGGGTTCGTGACATCCAGGGCGCTCTGGGCCCTGCCGCTCTCCTCCAATATGTCGACCTTTGGCACTGTGTGCGTCACGTCTCTCTCACCGACTCCCCAGACTCCCTATGAAGGAAATATGCCCTGGAGGCAATAATAAAATTGTTATTTATATTTCCTTATATCATGATAAATGTTTATTATTCATGCTAGAATTGTATTAGCCGGAAACTTAGTACATGTGTGAATACATAGACAAAACAAAGTGTCCCTAGTATGCATCTACTTGACTAGCTCGTTAATCAAAGATGGTTATGTTTCCTGACCATAGACATGTGTTGTCCTTTGATGAAAAGGATCACATCATTAGAGAATGATGTGATGGACAAGACCCATCCATTAGCTTAGCATAATGATCGTTAAGTTTTATTCCTATTGCTTTCTTCATGACTTATACATGTTCCTCTGACTATGAGATTATGCAACTCCCAAATACCATAGGAACACCTTGTGTGCTATCAAACGTCACAATGTAACTGGGTGATTATAAAGATGCTCTACATGTGTCTCCGAAGGTGTTTGTTGGGTTGGCATAGATCGAGATTAGGATTTGTCACTCCCTATGTCGGAGAGATATCTCTGGGCCCTCTCGTTATGCTCATCACTATAAGCCTTGCAAGCAATGTGACTAATGAGTTAGTTGCGGGATGAAGAATTATGGAACGAGTAAAGATACTTGCCGGTAAGATGATTGAACTAGGTATGAAGATACCGACGATCGAATCTCGGGCAAGTAACATACCGATGACAAAGGGAACAACGTATGTTGTTGTGCGGTTTGACCGATAAAGATCTTCATAGAATATGTAGGAGCCAATATGAGCATCCAGGTTTAATTATTGGTTAGTGATCAGAGATGTGTCTCGATCAAGTCTACATAGTTCTTGAACTCGTAGGGTCTGCACGCTTAACGTTCGATCATGATTTGTATTATGAGTTATGTGTTTTTGATGAACGAAGTTTGTTCGAAGTCCCGGATGATATGACAGACATGACGAGGAGTCTCGAAATGGTCTAGAGGTAAAGATTGATATATTGGAAGGTGGTATTCGGACACTGGAAGGGTTCCGGAGTGTATCGAGTACAAACCGGAGTACCGGAAGGGTTAC
>NC_041389.1:302560200-302638973 GCF_002162155.2 Triticum dicoccoides
ATATGGGCCATGGGAGGGAGGCTAACCAGCCCACAAGGGGCTGGTGCGCACCCCACAAGGGAGGTGGCCGAATTGGACTAGGGAAAGGGGGCACCACCCCCCTTTCCTTCTCCTACTCCCTCTCCTTCCCCCTTTCCACCTCCGTAAGAAGGAAAAAAGAGGGGGGCCGAATCCTACTAGGAATGGAGTCCTAGTAGGACTCCCCCCTCCCTTGGCGTGCCCCTAGTGGCCGGCCTCCTCCTCCCTCCTTTATATACGGGGGCAGGGGGCACCCCAAAGGCACAACATTGTCTTAGGAGTGTGCGGTGCCCCCCTCCACCGTTTACTCCTCCGATAGTATCATCGTAGTGCTTAGGCAAAGCCCTGCATGGATCACGTCATCAACACCATGACCACGCCGTCGTGCTGATGAAACTCTCCCTCGACCCTCTGCTGGATCAAGAGTTCAAGGGACGTCATGGAGCTGAATGTGTGCTGGACATGGAGGTGCTATACATTCAGTACTTGGATCAGTTGGATCATGAAGACGTTCGACTACATCAACCGCGTTAACTAACACTTCTGCTTTTGGTCTACGAGGATACGTGGACACACTCTCCCCCTCTCATTGCTATGCATCTCCTAGATAGATCTTGCGTGATCATAGGAAACTTTTTGAAATTGCATGCAACGTTCCCCAACAGTGGCATCCTAACTAGGTCTATGCGTAGATGATATGCACGAGTAGAACACGAAGAGTTGTGGGCGATAATAGTCATACTGCTTACCACCAAAGTCTTACTTTGATTCGGCGGTATTGTTGGATGAGGCGACCTAGACCGACATTACATGACCGCATTCATGAGACTGGTTCTACCGACGATGTGCTCTGCACACAGGTGGCTGGCGGGTGTCTGTTTCTCCAACTTTAGTTGAATCGAGTTTGACTACGGCCGGTCCTTGTTGAAGGTTAAAACAGCACACTTGACGAAAAATCGTTGTGGTTTTGATGCTTAGGTAAGAACGGTTCTTGCTAGAAGCCCGTAGCAGTCACGTAAAACTTGCAACAACAAAGTAGAGGACGTCTAACTTGTTTTTGCAGGTCTAGTTGTGATGTGATATGCTCAAGACATGATGTGATATAAATTGTTGTATAAGATGATCATGTTTTGTAACAGAGTTATCGGCAACTGGCAGGATCCATATGGTTGTCGCTTTATTGTATGAAATGCAATCACCATGTAATTGCTTTACTTTATCTCTAAGCGGTAGCGATAGTCGTAGAAGAAATAGTTGGAGAGACAACAACAATGCTACGATGGAGATCAAGGTATCAAGCCGGTGACAATGGAGATCATGACGGTGCTTTGGAGATGGTGATCAAAGGCACAAGATGATGATGGCCATATCATGTCACATATTTTGATTGCATGTGATGTTTATCTTTTATGCATCTTATTTTGCTTAGTACGGTGGTAGCATTATAAGATGATCCCTCACTAAATTTCAAGGTATAAGTGTTCTCCCTGAGTATGCACCATTGCTACAGTTCGTCGTGCCGAGACACCACATGATGATCGGGTGTGATAAGCTCTACGTTCACATACAACGGGTGCAAGCCCGTTTCGCACATGTAGAATACTCGGGTTAAACTTGACGAGCCTAGCATATACAGATATGGCCTTGGAACACTAGAGACCGAAAGGTCAAACGTGAATCATATAGTAGATATGATCAACATAGTGATGTTCACCATTGAAAACTGCTCCATCTCATGTGTTGATCGGACATGGTTTAGTGAATTTGGATTACGTGATCATTTAGATGACTAGAGGGATGTCTATCTAAGTGGGAGTTCTTTAGTAATATGATTAATTGAACTTTAATTTATCATGAACTTAGTCCTGATAGTATTTGCAAATTATGTTGTAGATCAATAGCTCGCGTTGTAGCTTCCCTATGTTTTTTTGATATGTTCCTAGAGAAAACTAAGTTGAAAGATGATAGTAGCAATGATGTGGACTGGGTCCGGGATCTGAGGTTTATCCTCATTGCTGCACAGAAGAATTATGTCCTTGATGCACCGCTAGGTGACAGACCTATTGCACGAGCAGATGCAGACGTTATGAACGTTTGGCTAGCTCAATATGATGACTACTTGATAGTTTAGTGCACCATGCTTTACAGCTTAGAACCGGGACTTCAAAACTTTTTGAAACACCACAGAGCATATGAGATGTTCCAAGAGCTGAAATTGGTATTTCAGACTCATGCCCATGTCGAGAGGTATGAGACCTTTGACAAGTACTTTGCCTAAAAGGATGGAGGAGAATAGCTCAACAAGTGATCACGTGCTCAAAATGTCTGGGTACTACAATCGTTTGAATCAAGTGTGAGTTAATCTTCCAGATAACATAGTGATTGACAGAGTTCTCTAGTCACCATCACCAAGTTACTGGAACTTCGTGATGAACTATAATATTCAAGGGATGACAAAAGCGATTCCCAAGCTCTTCGTGATGCTAAAATCAACGAAGGTAGAAATCAAGAAAAAGCATCAAGTGTTGATGATTAAACAGGATCACTAGTTTCAAGAAAAGGGCAAAGGGAAAGAAAGGGAACTTCAAGAATAATGGCAAGCAAGTTGTCACTCCCGTGAAGAAGCCCAAAGCTAGACTTAAGCCTGAAACTAAGTGCTTCTACTTCAAAGCAAATGGTCATTGGAAGCGGAGTTACCCCAAATATTTGGTGGATAAGAAGGATGGCAAAGTGAACAAAGGTATATTTGATATACATGTTATTGATAAGTACCTTACTAGTACTCGTAGTAACCCCTGGGTATTTGATACTTGTTCAGTTGCTAAGATTAGTAACTCGAAACAGGAGTTGCAGAATAAATAGAGACTAGTTGAGGGTGAAGTGACAATGTATGTTGGAAGTGGTTCCAAGATTGATATGATCATCATCGCACAACCCCTATATTTTCGGGATTAGTGTTGAACCTAAATAAATGTTATTTGGTGTTTGCATTGAGCATGAATATGATTAGATCATGTTTATTATAATACAATTATTCATTTAAGACAGAGAATAATTGTTATTCTATTTACATGAATAAAACCTTCTATGGTCATACACCCAATGTTGATGGTTTATTGAATCTCGATTGTAGTGATACACATATTCATAATATTGATGCCAAACGATGCAAAGTTGATAATGATAGTGCAACATACTTGTGGCACTGCCGTTTAGGTCATATTGGTGTAAAACGCATGAAGAAACTTCATGCTGATGGGCTTTTGGAATCACTTGATTATGAATCATTTGATACTTGCGAACCGTGCCTTATGGGCAAGATGAATAAAACTCCGTTCTCTGGAACAATGGAACGAGCTAATGACTTATTGGAAATAATACATACTGATGTATGCGGTCCGATGAGTGTTGATGCTCGTGGCAGGTATCATTATTTTCTGACCCTCACACATGATTTGAGAAGATATGGGTATATCTACTTAATGAAACACAAGTTTGAAACATTTGAAAAGTTCAAAGAATTTCAGAATGAAGTGGAGAATCATTGTAACAAGAAAATAAAGTTTCTACGATCTGATCATGGAGGTGAATATTTGAGTTACGAGTTTGGCCTTCATTTAAAACAATGTGGAATACTTTCATAGCTCACGCCACCTGGAACACCACAACGTAATGGTGTGTCCGAACGTCGTAACCATACTTTATTAGATATGGTGCGATATATGATGTCTCTTACCAATTTACCACTGTCGTTTTGGGATTATGCATTAGATACAACTGCATTCACGTTAAACAGGGCACCGTCAAAATCCGTTGAGACGACACCGTATGAATTGTGGTTTGGCAACAAACTTAAGCTGTCGTTTCTTAAAGTTTAGGGCTATGATGCTTATGTGAAAAAAGCTTCAACCTGAATAGCTCGAGCCCAAATCGGAGAAATGTGTCTTCATAGGATACCCAAAAGAAACTATTGGGTACACCTTCTATCACAGATCCGAAGGCAAGATATTCGTCGCTAAAAAGGGATCCTTTCTAGAGAAGGAGTTTCTCTCGAAAGAAGTGAGTGGGAGGAAAGTATAACTTTATGAGGTAATTGTACCTTCTCCCGAATTGGAAAGTAGTTCATCACAGAAATCAGTTCTAGTGATTCCTACACCAATTAGTGAAGAAACTAATGATGATGATCATGAAACTTCAGATCAAGTTACTACCAAACCTCGTAGGTCAACCAGAGTACGGTCCGCACCAGAGTGGTACGGTAATCCTATTCTAGAAGTCATGTTACTAGACCATGATGAACCTACGTAATATGAGGAAAGGATGATGAGCCCAGATTCTGTGAAATGGCTTGAGGCCATTAAATCTAAGATGGGATCCATGTATGAGAACAAAGTGTGGATGATACGTCTCCAACGTATCTATAATTTTTGATTGTTCCATGCCATTATATTATCTGCTTTGGATGTTTAATGGGCTTTAATATGCTCTTTTATATTATTTTTGGGACTAGCCTATTAACCGAGGGCCTAGCGCCAGTTTTTGTTTTTTGCCTATTTTAGAGTTTTGCAGAAAAGGAATACCAAACGGAGTCCAAATGGAATGAAACCTTCGCGATGATCTTTCTTGGACCGAAAGCAAACTAGAAGACTTGGAGTTGAAGTCAGAGACGCAACGAGGCGTCAACGAGGCAAGAGGCACGCCCGGGGGGTAGGCGCGCCCCCCACCCTCATGGGCCCCTCGTAGCTCCACCGACCTAGTTCTTTCGCCTATATTTACTATTATACCGTAAAACATTAGGGGGTGCCATGAAACCACTTTTCCGCCGCCGCAACCTTATGTACCCGTGAGACCCCATCTTGGGGCCTTTTCCGGCGATCTGCTGGAGGGGAAATCAATCACGGAGGGCTTGTACATCAACACCATTGCCTCTTCGATGAAGCGTGAGTAGTTTACGATAGACCTTCGGGTCCATAGTTATTAGCTAGATGGCTTCTTATCTCTCTTTGATTCTCAATACAAAGTTCTCGATGTTCTTGGAGATCTATTCGATGTAATATTCTTTTGCGGTCTGTTTGCCGAGATCCAATGAATTGTGGATTTATGATTAAGATTATCTATGAATATTATTTGGTTCTTCTCTGAATTCTTATATGCATGATTTGATATCTTTGCATGTCTCTTCGAATTATTAGTTTAGTTTGGCCTAGTAGATTGATCTTTCTTGCCATGGGAGAAGTGCTTAGCTTTGGGTTCAATCTTGCGGTGTCCTTTCCCAGCGACAGTAGGGGCAGCAAGGCACGTATTTTATTGTTGCCATCTAGGATAAAAAATGGGTTTTACATCATATTGCTTGTGTTTATCCCTCTACATTATGTCATCTTGCTTAATGTGTTACTCTGTTCTTATGAACTTAATACTCTAGATGCATGCTGGATAGCGGTCGATGTGTGGAGTAACAGTAGTAGATGCAGGAAGGAGTCAGTCTACATGACAGGGACGTGATGCCTATGTTCATGATCATTGCCTTCGATGTCATCATAATTATGCGCTTTTCTATCAATTGCTCGGCAGTAATTTGTTCACCCACCATAATACATGCTATCTCGAGAGAAGCCACTAGTGAAATCTATGGCTCCAGGGTCTCTTTTGCATTATATTGCATCTCTTTTCCATATTGTTGAATCTCGTTTACTACTTTGCAATCTTTACTTTCCAATCTATACACCAAAAATACCAAAATATTTACTTTATTATCTCTATCAGATCTCACTTTTGCGAGTGACTGTGAAGGGATTGACAACCCCTTTATCGCATTGGTTGCAAGTTCTTGATTGTTTGTGCAGGTATTCAGTGACTTGTGAGTCATCTCCTACTGGATTGATACCTTGGTTCTTAAAACTAAGGGAAATACTTACGCTACTTTGATGCATCACCCTGTCCTCTTCAAGGGAAACCAACGCAATCTCAAGAGGTAGCGAGAAGGATTTCTAGCGCCATTGCCGGGGAGATCTACACCACGTCAAGTCATACCAAGTACCCATCATAAACTCTTCTCCCTTGCATTACATTATTTTCCATTCGCCTCTCATTTTCCTCTCCCCCACTTCTAAAACGATTTTCAAAAACCTTTGCCTTTTCTTCACCCCTCTTCCGTTCGTCTCTTTTCGCTTGCTTCTTGTGCATTCGTGTGTTAGATCGTTTGTTTCGCCCTCATGGCAAGTCCTCCTATCATTCTTAGTACTCCCGATAATGAAGTTCTCAAATTTAAACAAAGGGAGGGAGAAAATCTCAAAGATGCTTGGTATAGAATTTGCAATACTCAAAATAGATCTACTAGGAAATAATCCACTTCCGTTCTTCTTCGCAATTTTTATGTAGGCATTATTCCTTGGAATAGATATGTTCTTCACACCATTACTGGAGGGAATTTCCTGGGAAGCCATACTTTGATTCTTATAATGCCATGATAGATTTGTTAGGCCCAACACCTCTTTTGGTCAATGGAACTATTTTAACCTTGGAACATGTGATGCAAAGGCTTGATATTATTGAAAATAAAATTGCTACTATTGAGTTAATCGAAAATTTGGATAAAAAGATCCATAACCAAATTACTCAATATGGATCTAAGCTAGGAGTTACTCTAAAGAATCTTAGGGAAAAAGAACCCATAGTTAATGAAAAGATAGAACAAGATTCTACTAGAATTGATAAACTCGAGGATATTCTTACCAACTTGGGTTCCACTTTTTCTGCCGTTAAAAATACCTCGAATCATCCTTCTGCCAAAGTTGCCAAGTTTATTTACGTTCCTAAGAATAGGGGTGAATCTTCTAGTAAGGAAAATGAAGATCTCAAATCAATAAGTATTCACCCCAATTTTTTTGGTATCATTAAGGAACCTTATGCCACAAATGAATTTCTCGATATCTTGCCTAGGAGTTTGATCATTAACAAAACCAAAGAACCTCCTAAGGGCTATGTGTTTTCAATTGAAGAATTGCATGCCGAAGATGGCAATACCTAGATCTATTCGTGTTTTTATGCCTAGCTAGGGGCGTTAAACGATAGCGCTTGTTGGGAGGCAACCCAATCTTATTTTTAATCTTTGCTTTTTGCTCCTGTTTAGTAATAAATAATTCATATAGCTTCTGTTCATATGTGGTTTAATGTTTTAGTTAGCGTTTGTGCCAAGTAGAACCTTTGGGAAGACTTGGGTGAAGTCTTTGCGATCTTGCTGTAAAACACAAAAACTTTTGCGCTCACGAGAATATCTGTAATTTTTTACAGAAGAGTGATTTTAGGTTGTTTATTTTTGCAGATGATTAATAGACAAATTCCTCACGTCCACCAATTTATTTAAGAATTTTTGGAGTCACATAAGTATTCGAAAGTTACAGATTGCTACAGACTGTTCTGTTTTTGATAGATTCTGTTTTTCGTGTGTTGTTTGCTTATTTTGATGAATCTATGAGTAGTATCGGGGGGTATGAACCATATAGAAGTTGGAATACATTAGGTTTAACGCAAATATAAATAAAGAATGAGTTCATTACAGTACCTTAAAGTGGTGATTTATTTTCTTATACTAACGGAGCTCATGAGATTTTCTGTTGAAGTTTTGTGTTGTGAAGTTTTCATGTTTTGGGTAAAGATTTGATGGATTTTGGAATAAGGAGTGGTAAGAGCCTAAGATTGGGTATGACCAAGGCACCCCAAGGTAAAATTCAAGGACAACCAAAAGCCTAAGCTTGAGGATGCCCCGGAAGGTATCCCCTCTTTCGTCTTCATCTATCGGTAACTTTACTTGAGGCTATATTTTTATTCACCACATGATATGTGTTTTTCTTGGAGCGTCTTGTATGATTTGAGACTTTGCTTTTTAGTTTACCACAATCATCCTTTATGTACACACCTTTTGGGAGAGACACGCATGAATCGGAATTTATTAGAATACTCTATGTGCTGCACTTATATCTTTTGAGCTAGATAATATTGCTCTAGTGCTTCACTTTTATCTTTTTAGAGCACGGCGGTGGTTTTATTTTATAGAAATTGTTGATATCTCATGATTCACTTATATTGTTTTTAGAGTCTTTTAGAACAGCATGGTAATTTTCTTTGGTTATGAAATTAGTCCTAATATGATGGGCATCCAAGATGGGTATAATAAAAACTTTCATATAAAGTGCATTGAATACTATGAGAAGTTTGATTCTTTATGATTATTTTGAGATATGAAGATGGTGATATTAGAGTCATGCTAGTAGAGTAGTTGTGAATTTGAGAGATACTTGTGTTAAAGATTGTGATTCCCGTAGCATGCACGTATGGTGAACCGTTATGTGATGAAGTTGGAGCATGATTTATTTATTGATTGTCTTCCTTATGAGTGGCGGTCAGGGACGAGCGATGGTCTTTTCCTACCAATCTATCCCCCTAGGAGCATGCGCATAGTACTTCATTTTGATAACTAATAAAATTTTGCAATAAGTATGTGAGTTCTTTATGACTATTGTTGAGTCCATGGACTATACACACTCTCACCCTTCCACCATTGCTAGCCTCTCTAGTACCGCGCAACTTTCACCGGTACCATACACCCACCATATACCTTCCTCAAAACAGCCAGCATACCTGCCTACTATGGCATTTCCATAGCCATTCCGAGATATATTGCCATGCAACTTTCCACCGTTCCATTTATTATGACACGCTCCATCATTGTCATATTACCATGCATGATCATGTAGTTGACATCATATTTGTGGCAAAGCCACCATTCATAATTTTTCATACATGTCACTCTCGAATCATTGCACATCCCGGTACACTGCGGAGGCATTCACATAGAGTCATATTTTGTTCTAAGTATAGAGTTGTAATTATTGAGTTGTAAGTAAATAAAAGTGTGATAATCTTCATTATTAGAGCATTGCCCCAGTCTGGAAAGGATGATGGATACTATGATTCCCCCACAAGTCGGGATGAGACTCCGGACGAAAAAAAAGGAAAAAAAGAGGCCATATAAAAAGAGAAAGGCCCAAATAAAAAACATGAGAGAAAAAGAGAGAAGGGGCAATGCTACTATCCTTTTACCACACTTGTGCTTCAAAGTAGCACCATGATCTTCATGATAGAGAGTCTCCTATGTTGTCACTTTCATATACTAGTGGGAATTTTTTTCATTATAGAACTTGGCTTGTATATTCCAATGATGGGCTTCCTCAAAAGTGCCCTAGGTCTTCGTGAGCAAGCAAGTTTGACGCACACCCACTTAGTTTCTTTTGTTGAGCTTTCATACACTTATAGCTCTAGTGCATCCGTTACATGGCAATCCCTACTCACTCACATTGATATCTATTGATGGGCATCTCCATAGCCCGTTGATACACCTAGTTGATGTGAGACTATCTTCTCCTTTTTGTCTTCTCCACAACCACCATTCTATTTCACCTATAGTGCTATGTCCATGGCTCACGCTCATGTATTGCGTGAAGATTGAAAAAGTTTGAGAACATCAAAAGTATGAAACAATTGCTTGGCTTGTCATCGGGGGTGCATGATTAAATACTTTGTGTGATGAAGATAGAGCATAACCAGACTATATGATTTTGTAGGGATAGCTTTCTTTGGCCATGTTATTTTGAGAAGACTTGATTGCTTTGTTAGTATACTTGAAGTATTATTATTTTTATGTAAATATTAAACTTTTGTCTTGAATATTTCGGATCTGAACATTCATGCCACAATAAATAAAATTACATTGATAAATATGTTAGGTAGAATTCCACATCAAAAATTCTGTTTTTATCATTTACCTACTCAAGGACGAGCAGGAATTAAGCTTGGGGATGCTTGATACGTCTCCAATGTATCTATAATTTTTTTATTGTTCCATGCTATTATATTATCTATTTTGGATGTTTAATGGGCTTTAATATGCCCTTTTATATTATTTTTGGGACTAACCTATTAACCGAGGGCCCAGTGCCAGTTTCTGTTTTTTTGGCCTATTTTAGAGTTTTGCAGAAAAGGAATACTAAACGGAGTCCAAATGGAATGAAACCTTCGCGATGATCTTTCTTGGACCGAAAGCAAACCAAAAGACTTGGAGTTGAAGTCAGAGGCGCAACGAGGCGTCCATGAGGCAGGAGGGCGCGCCCCCACCCTCGTGGGCCCCTCATAGCTCCACCGACCTAGTTCTTTCACCTATATATACTCTTATACCCTAAAAACATTAGGGGGAGCCACGAAACCACTTTTCCACCGCCGCAAACTTCTGTAGCCATGAGATCCCATCTTGGGGCCTTTTCCGGCGATCTGCTAGTGGGGGAATCGATCACGGAGGGCTTCTACATCAACACCATTGCCTCTCCGATAAAGCGTGAGTAGTTTACCACAGACCTTCGGGTCCATAGTTATTAGCTAGATGGCTTCTTATCTCTCTTTGATTCTCAATACAAAGTTCTCCTCGATGTTCTTGGAGATGTATTCGATGTAACATTCTTTTGTGGTTTGCCGAGATCCAATGAATTGTGGATTTATGATTAAGATTATCTATGAATATTATTTAGTTCTTCTCTGAATTCTTAGATGCATGATTTGATATCTTTGCAAGTCTCTTCGAATTATCGGTTTAGTTTGGCCTACTAGATTGATCTTTCTTGCCATGGGAGAAGTGCTTAGCGTTGGGTTCAATCTTGCGGTGTCCTTTCCTAGTGATAGTAGGGGCAGCAAGGCACGTATTGTATTGTTGCCATGGACGATAAAAAGATGGAGCTTATATCATATTTCTTGAGTTTATCCCTTTACATCATGTCATTTTGCTTAATGCGTTACTCCGTTCTTATGAACTTAATACTCTAGATGCATGCTGGATAGCGGTCGATGTGTGGAGTAATAGTAGTAGATGCAGGCAGGAGGCGGTCTACTTGACACGGACGTGATGCCTATGTTCATGATCATTGCCTTAAATGTCATCATAATTATGCGCTCTTCTATCAATTGCTCGACAGTAATTTGTTCACCCATGCTATCTCGAGAGAAGCCACTAGTGAAACCTATGGCTCCCGGGTCTCTTTTCCATTATATTGCATCTCTTTTCAATATTGTTGAATCTCGTTTACTACTTTGCAATCTTTATTTCCAATCTATACACCAAAAATACCAAAAATATTTACTTTATTATCTCTATCAGATCTCACTTTTGCGAGTGACCGTGAAGGGATTGACAACCCCTTCATCGCATTGGTTGCAAGTTCTTGATTGTTTGTGTAGGTATTCGGTGACTTGTGTGTCGCCTCCTACTGGATTGATACCTTGGTTCTCAAAACTAAGGGAAATACTTACGCTACTTTGTTGCATCTCCCTTTCCTCTTCAAGGGAAAACCAACGCAAGCTCAAGAGGTAGAAGTGGACTTTGGTGGACTTGCCAATGATCGGCAAGCCATAGAAAATAAATGGATCTTCAAGAGGAAGACGGACGTTGATAGTAGTGTTACTATCTACAAAGCTCGACCTATCGCAAAAGGTTTTCGACAAGTTCAAGGTGTTGACTACAATGAGATTTTTCTCAACTGTAGCGATGCTTAAATCCGTCTGAATCATGTTACAATTCTCATATTTTATGAAATCTGGCAAATGGATGTCAAAATTGCATTCCTTAAATGGATATTTCTTAAAGAAGAGTTGTATATGATGCAACCAGAAGGTTTTGTCGATCCTAAAGCTACTAACAAGGTGTGCAAGCTCCAGCGATCCATCTATGGACTGGTGCAAGCATCTCGGAGTTGGAATATACGCTTTGATGAGTGGATCAAAGCATATAGTTTTGTACAGACTTGCGACGAAGCCTGTATTTACAAGAAAGTGAGTGGGAGCACTAGAGCCTTTCTGATAAGTATATGTGAATGACATATTGTTGATCGGAAATGATGTACAATTTTCTAGAAAGCATAAAGGAGAATTTGAAAGGAGATTTTCAAAGAAAGACCTCGGTGAACCTGCTTACATATTGGGCATCAAGATCTATAGAGATAGATCAAGACACTTGATAAGATTTTTCAAAGAGTACATACATTGACAAGATTTTGAAAGAGTTCAAAATGGATCAGTCAAAGAAGGAGTTCTTGCCTGTATTACAAGGTGTAAAGTTGAGTAAGACTCAAAGCTCGACCACGGCAGAAGATAGAAAGAGAATGAAAGTCATTCCCTATGCCTTAGTCATAGGTTCTATAAAGTATGCTTTGATATATATATCAGACCAGTTGTGTGCCTTGCTATGAGTTTGGCAAGGGGGTACGATAGTGATCCAGGAGTGGATCACTGTATAGCGGTCAAAGTTATCCTTAGTTACCTAAGAGGACTAAGTAAGTATTTCTCAGTTATGGAGGTGATAAAGAGTTCGTCGTAAAGAGTTACGTTGATGTAAGCTTTACACCAATCCAGATGACTCCGAGTCTCAATCTGGATACATATTGAAAGTGGGAGCAATTAGCTAGAGTAGTTCCATGCAGAGCATTGTAGACATAGAAAATTTTCAATATACATACGTCTCTGAATTTAGCAGACCCGTTGACTGAAATTCTCTCACAAGCAAAACATGATCACACCTTAGTACTCCTTTGGCGTTAATCACATGGAGATGTGAACTAGATTGTTGACTCTAGTAAACCCTTTGGTTGTTGGTCACATGGCGATGTGAACTGGTGTTAATCACATACATATGTGAACTATTGGTGTTAAATCACATGGCGATGTGAACTAGATTATTAACTCTAGTGCAAGTGGGAGACTGAAGGAAATATGCCCTACAGGCAATAATAAAATTGTTATTTATATTTCCTTATATCATGATAAATGTTTATTATTCATGCTAGAATTGTATTAACCAGAAACTTAATACATGTGTGAATACATAGACAAAACAAAGTGTCCCTAGTATGCATCTACTTGACTAGCTCGTTAATCAAAGATGGTTATGTTTCCTGACCATAGACATGTGTTGTCATTTGATGAACGGGATCACATCATTAGAGAATGATGTGATGGACAAGACCCATCCGCTAGCTAAGCATAATGATCGTTAAGTTTTATTGCTATTGCTTTCTTCATGACTTATACATGTTCCTCTGACTATGAGATTATGCAACTCCCGAATACCGGAGGAACACCTTGTGTGCTATCAAACGTCACAACATAACTAGGTGATTATAAAGATGCTCTACGGGTGTCTCCGAAGGTGTTTGTTGGGTTGGCATAGATCGAGATTAGGATTTGTCACTCATGTATCAGAGAGGAATCTCTGGGCCCTCTTGGTAATGCTCATCATTATAAGCCTTGAAAGCAATGTGACTAATGGGTTAGTTGTGGGATGAAGCATTATGGAACGAATAAAGAGACTTGCCGGTAAGGAGATTGAACTAGGGATGAAGATACCGACGATCGAATCTCGGGCAAGTAGCATACTGATGACAAAGGGAACAACGTATGTTGTTGTGCGGTTTGACCGATAAAGATCTTCGTAGAATATGTAGGAGCCAATATGAGCTTCCAGGTTTCTCTGTTGTTTATTGATCAGAGATGTGTCTCGATCTTGTCTACATAGTTCTCGAACCCGTAGGGTCCGTACGCTTAACGTTTGATGGCTATTTGTATTATGAGTTATGTGTTTTTGATGACCGAAGTTTGTTCGGAGTCCCGGATGAGAACACAGACATGATGAGGAGTCTCGAAATGGTCGAGAGGTAAAGATTGATATATTGGAAGGTGGTATTCGGACACCGCAAGGGTTCCGGAGTGTATTGGGTACAAACAGGAGTACCAGAAGGGTTACCGGAACCCCCCGGTGGAAGATATGGGCCATATGGGCCCTGGGAGGGAGGCTAACCAGCCCTCAAGGGGCTGGTGCGCCCCCCACAAGGGAGGAGGCCGAATTGGCCTAGGGAAAGGGGGCGCCACCCCCCTTTCCTTCTCCTACTCCCTCTCCTTCCCCCTTTCCACCTCTGTAAGAAGAAAAAAAGAGGGGGGCGAATCCTTCTAGGAGTGGAGTCCTAGTAGGACTCCCCCTCCCTTAGCGCGCCCCTGGTGGCCGGCCTCCTCCTCCCTCCTTCATATATGGGGGCAGGGGGAACCCCAAAGGCACAACATTGTCTTAGCCGTGTGCGGTGCCCCCCTCATTGTAGTGCTTAGGCGAAGCCCTGCGCTGATCACGTCATCAACACCGTTACCACGCCATCATGCTGACAAAACTCTCCCTCGACCCTCTGCTGGATCAAGAGTTCGAGGGATGTCATCGAGCTGAACGTGTGATGAACTCGGAGGTGTCGTACGTTCGGTACTTGGATCGGTTGGATCGTGAAAACGTTTGACTATATCAACCGCGTTAACTAACGCTTTCGCTTTTAGTCTACGAGGGTATATGGACGCATTCTCCCCCTCTTGTTGCTATGCATCTCCTAGATAGATCTTGTGTGATCGTAGGAATTTTTTTGAAATTGCATGCTACGTTCCCCAACAGCAATGGCGCTGGACTACTTCCGCTACCTACTCGGTGAGCTCATGCTATAGGCGCTATTCCTAGGCGCCTGCTAGGACCCATGCTGGCGGCTCACTTGGAAGCATGGGCCCCCCTTGGCATAAAATTCTTCATTTGGCTTGCTGATAACCCACAAGTATAGGGGATCGCAACAGTTTTCGAGGGTAGAGTATTCAACCAAAATTTATTGATTCGACACAAGGGGAGCCAAAGAATATTCTCAAGTATTAGCAGTTGAGTTATCAATTCAACCACACCTAGAAGACTTAATATCTGCAACAAAGTATTTAGTAGCAAAGTAATATGGAAGTAACGGTAACAATGGCAAAAGTCACAGTAGCAGTTTTGTAGTAATTGTAACAGCGGCAACGGTAAAGTAACTAAGCAAAGATCAATATGTGAAAAGTTCGTAGGCATTGGATCAATGATGGATAATTATGTCGGATGCGATTCCTCATGCAATAGTTATAACATAGGGTGACACAGAACTAGCTCCAGTTTATCAATGTAATGTAGGCATGTATTCCGAATATAGTCATACGTGCTTATGGAAAAGAACTTGCATGACATCTTTTGTCCTACCCTCCCATGGCAGCGGGGTCCTATTGGAAACTAAGGGATATTAAGGCCTCCTTTTAATAGAGTACCGGACCAAAGCATTAACACTTGGTGAATACATGAACTCCTCAAACTATGATCATCACCGGGAGTGTCCCGATTATTGTCACTTCGGGGTTGCTGGATCATAACACATAGTAGGTGACTGTTGACTTGCAAGATAGGATCAAGAACTCACATATATTCATGAAACATAATAGGTTTATATCTGAAATCATGGCACTCGGGCCCTAGTGACAAGCATTAAGCATAGCAAAGTCATAGCAACATCAATCTTAGAACATAATGGATACTAGGGATCAAACCGTAACAAAACTAACTAGATTACATGGTAAATCTCATCCAGCCCATCACCATACAGCAAGCCTACGATGGAATTACTCACGCACGGCGGTGAGCATCATGAAATTGGTGATGGAGGATAGTTGATGATGATGACAGCGACGGATTCCCCTCTCCGGAGCCCCGAACGGACTCCAGATCAGCCCTCCTGAGAGAGATTAGGGCTTGGCGGCGGCTCCGTATCGTAAAACGTGATGAATCCTTCTTCCTGATTTTTTCTCCCCAAACGTGAATATATGGAGTTGGAGTTGAGGTCGGTGGAGCCTCAAGGGGCCCACGAGGCAGGGGGCGCGCCCAGGCGGGTAGGCGCGCCCCCACCCTCGTGGACAGGGTGTGGGCCCCTTGGTCTTTATTCTTTCGCCAGTATTTTTTATAAATTCCAAAAATAATCTCCGTCAAGTTTCAGGTCATTCCGAGAATTTTTATTTCTGCACAAAAATAACACCATGGCAATTCTGCTGAAAACTGCGTCAGTCCGTGTTAGTTCCATTCAAATCGTGCAAGTTAGAGTCCAAAACAAGGGCAAAAGTGTTTGGAAAAGTAGATACGATGGAGACGTATCAACTCCACCAAGCTTAAACCTTTGCTTGTCCTCAAGCAATTCAGTTGACAAACTGAAAGTGATAAAGAGAAAAATTTACAAACTCTGTTTGCTCTTGTTGTTGCAAATATGTAAAGCCAGCAGTCAAGTTTTCAGCAAAGATTATGAACTAACCACATTCACAATAACATTTAGGTCTCATGTTTACTCATATCAATGGCATAATCAACTAGCGAGCAATAATAATAAATCCCGGATGACAACACTTTCTCAAAACAATCATAATATGGCATAACAAGATGGTATCTCACTAGCCCTTTCTGAGACCGCAAAACATAAATGCAGAGCACCTCTGAAGATCAAGGACTGACTGGACATTGTAATTCATGGTAAAAGAGATCCAGTCATAGTCGTACTCAATATAAATTAATAGTGATGGATGCAAATGACAGCGGTGCTCTCCAACTGGTGCTTTTTAATAAGAGGATGATGACTCAACATAAAAGTAAATAGATAGGCCCTTCACAGAGGGAAGCAGGGATTTGTAGAGGTGCCAGAGCTCGAGTTTTGAAACAGAGATAAATAATATTTTGGGTGGCATACTTCCATTGTCAACATAACAACCAAGAGATCTCGATATCTTCCATGCTACACACATTACAGGCGGTTCCCAAACAGGATGGTAAAGTTTATACTCCCCCACCACCAACAAGCATCAATCCATGGCTTGCCGGAAACAACGGGTGCCTCCAACTAACAACAATCCTGGGGGAGTTTTATTTCCAATTATTTTTTATTTGAGCATGGGACTGGGCATCCCGGTTACCAGCCATTTTCTCGTGAGTGAGGAGCGGAGTCCACTCCTCGTGAGAATAACACACCTAGCATGGAAGATATAGACAGCCCTAGTTGATACATGAGTTGTTCAAGCATACAAAACAGAATTTCATTTGAAGGTTTAGAGTTTGGCACATACAAATTTACTTGGAACGGCAGGTAAATACCGCATATAGGAAGGTATGGTGGACTCATATGGAATAACTTTGGGGTTTACGGAAGTGGATGCACAAGCAGTATTCTCGCTTAGTACAAGTAAAAGCTAGAAAGATACTAGGAAGCGACCAACTAGAGAGCGACAACAGTCATGAACATGCATTAAGATTAATCAACAATGAGTGCAAGCATGAGTAGGATATAAATCACCATGAACGTAAATATCGTGGAGGCTATGTTGATTTTGTTTCAACTACATGCGTGAACATGTGCCAAGTCAAGCCACTCGAATCATTCAAAGGAGGATACCACCCAATCATACCACATCACAACCATTTTAATAGCATGTTGGCGCACAAGGTAAACCATTATAAACTCCTAGCTAATTAAGCATGGCATGAGCAACTATAATCTCTAATTGTCATTGCAAACATGTTTCATTCATAATAGGCTGACTCAGGAACGATGAACTAATCATATTTACAAAAACAAGATAGATCGAGTTCATACCAGTTTCTCTCATCTCAATCATTTCATCATATATCGTCATTATTGCCTTTCACTCGCACGACCGAACGGTGTGGATAATAATAATAGTGCACGTTCATTGGACTAAGCTGGAATCCGCAAGCATTTAATACAAGGGAGAAGACAAGGTAATATGGGCTCTTGGTTAAATCAACAATAATGCATATGAGAGCCACTCAACATTTTCATCATGGTCTTCTCCTCTCGACCCCCAAAGTAAAGAAAAGAAATAAAACTATTTACACGGGAAAGCTCCCAACAAGCAAAAGAAGAACGAGAAATCTTTTTGAGTTTTCTTTTATTTACTACTACTACAGGCATGGAAAGTAAACTAGCTAAAATCTATAACTAATTTTTTTGGTTTTTCTTAAGGTTTTTCAAACACACAAGAAGAAGGCTTAGAAAAGAAAATAAACTAGCATGGATAGTACAATGAAAAAGTATGAGCACCAACAACTAGAATGAGTGTGTGAACATGAATGTAATGTCGGTGAGAAATACGTACTCCCCCAAGCTTAGGCTTTTGCCCTAAGTTGGTCTATGGCCACTGCTGGCCTGGCAGATATCCAAAGTCGTAGTTGGGGTTGTAGTGAGATGCAGCAGCTAATGCCTCAAGAGCTGCAGCTCTGAGGCGAGTTGCCTCCGTTCTCCTCTCGTATTCGTTTGCCTCCTCCCTATTTATAACATATCTCCTTTTTGGCTGAAAGTAAAAGAAAGCAGGAGCAGGAAGGGCAACATGGATAGTGCGCTGTCTGTCAAAGATTAGTCGGTATTGGATGGACTGTTCATTCCTCTCAAGAAACTGATGGCGAACCATAGCACTATAATATAGATAAGCAAGAGGTAACTCTATATCATTTTCATGTATGGGTACATCAAGATAAGTAGCTACACGAGTTGCATAAATTCCACCAGAAAAATCTCCACTTATACCGTTGAGATGCAACCTTCGTGCAACAATGGCCCCCAAGTTATATTGTTTATCACCTAATACCGCACTCTTGAGGACACTAAGATCTGGAACGTACATATGACAAGCTTCATCTTTATTGTTAATGCATCTACCTATAAAGAGAGCAAAATAATGTATGGAAGGGAAATGAATGCTTCCTATGGTAGCTTGTGTGATTTCTCTAGATTCCCCCACAGTGATACTAGCAAGAAAGTCTTCATATTCAGATTTGCGAGATTCACTAACATTGCCCCACTGCGGGAGTTTACAAGCAGTATTAAAATCTTCCAAGTCCATGGTATATGATTTATCATAAAGATCAAATAAAACAGTGTGAGAATTGCGCGAGGATGTAAATTTAAACCTTCTCACAAAGGAATCAGTAAGGTAGTAGTATTGGGAGCACTTATCTGACACGAAGTCCTCAAGATCAGCATTACGCACATATGCGTCAAATTCATCCTTAATGCCTGCCTGGACCATAAACTCCTCTGACGGCCATTCACAAGGCCGCACTTGAGCTTCCCTCAGTGGTTCATAGTCCGGCTCACATATTGCGAGCCTTGGTCCTTGCTTTCACGAGGAACCACCTTGGTATGTTTTCCTATGCATTTTTCTTTCTCTGAAAAATTCTGAAATTTTAGTGACTCAAAATAAAAGTGAACCAAACTCAACAAAATTGATAGCAACTACTTCCACAAGTGCCTAGAGACTATATCATGCATTAAAAATACTTTGGACCATATAAATTTGACATGCAAGCTCAAGAACATGGTCACCTTAGCAGCAAAAATTTGCAATGAATAAAGCACTAGAACAAAAACTAATTGGACCATTGGAGGAGTCACATACCAAAGAAAAATCCCCCAAAACAGTTTCCTAAATGAAGCTTTGAGCAAGGAGATCGAAAATCGCAGCAAAACGAGCTAGGACACGAGTTTGAGCTATGTGGTGATTTTTTTTGGAGGAAGACGAAGTGTGTGGGTGCAGGAATAAGTGGAGGGAGGCCACGTGGGGCCCATGAGGCAGGGGGCGCGCCCTGGACCCTCGTGGCCAGGTGGTTGCCCCCTCTTGTATGTTCTTAGTGTTAATAATTCTTAAATATTCTAGAAAAAATCATATTTCATTTTCGGGACCTTTGGAGAACTTTTATTTTTGGTGTATTTTTTTATTGCAAGGATAATTCAGAAAACAGACAAAAAATACTATTTTTGCTTTATTTATTCTAAATAATAGAAAGTAAAAGGAGGGTACAGAAGGTTGTGCTTTCTAACTTCATCCATCTCATTCTCATCAAAAGGAATACACTAACAAGGTTGATCAAGTCTTGTTAACAAACTCTTTTCGAATAACATGGAACCGGAGAAATTTCGAATAACACTAGGTTACCTCAATGGGGATATGCATGTCCCCAACAATAAGGATATTATATTTCTTCTTGACATTAGGAAGAGGAAATTCAAAACCTCTAATAGTATTCGTTGAAATTTTTCCAATACAGTTGATCCTATGGACTCGAGGTTGTTTCCTCGGAAAGTGTACCATATGCTCATTACCATTAACATGAAAAGTGGCATTGCCTTTGTTGCAATCAATAACAGCCCCTGCAGTATTCAAAAAGGGTTTACCAAGGATAATCGACACACTATCGTCCTCGGGAATATCAAGAATAACAAAGTCCGTTAAAATAGTAACATTTGCAACCACAACAGGCACATCCTCACAAATACCGACAGGTATAGCAATTGATTTATTGGCCATTTGCAAAGATATTTCAGTAGGTGTCAACTTATTCAAATCAAGTCTACGATATAAAGAGAGAGGCATAACACTAACACCGGCTCCAAGATCACATAAAGCAGTTTTAACATAGTTTCTTTTAATGGAGCATGGTATAGTTGGTACTCCTGGATCTCCTAGTTTCTTTGGTATTCCACCCTTAAAAGTATAATTAGCAAGCATGGTGCAAATTTCAGCTTCCGGTATCTTTCTTTTATTTGTAACAATATCTTTCATGTACTTAGCATAAGGATTCATTTTAAGCATATCAGTCAAAGGCATACGTAAAAAGATAGGTCTAATCATTTCAGGAAAGCGCTCAAAATCCTCATCATCCTTTTTCTTGGATGGCTTAGGAGGAAAAGGCATGGGTTTCTGAACCCATGGTTCTCTTTCTTTACCGTGCTTCCTAGCAATGAAGTCTCTCTTATCATAACGTTGATTCTTTGATTGTGGGTTATCAAGATCAACAGCAGGTTCAACCTCTACATCATTATTATTGCTAGGTTGAGCACCAACATGAGCATCATCATTAACATCATCACTGGGTTCATATTCATTACCAGATTGTGTTTCAGCATCAGAAATAGATATATCATTGGGATTCTCAGGTGTGTCAACAACAGGTTCACTAGAAGCATGCAAAGTCCTGTCATTTTTCTTCTTCTTCTCTTTAGAAGGACTAGGTGCGTCAACATTATTTCTCTGAGAATCTTGCTAAATTCTCTTAGGGTGGCCCTCAGGATACAAAGGTTACTGAGTCATTCTACCACCTCTAGTCACAACTCTAACAACATTATCATTTTTCTTATTATTTAATTCATTGAGCAAATCATTTTGTGCTTTAAGCACTTGTTTTGCTTGAGTGGTAACCATGGAAGCATGCTTACTAATAAGTTTAAGTTCACCTTTAACTCTAGACATATAATCACTCAAGTGTTCAATCATATAAGCATTTCTTTTCAATTGTCTCCCAACATAAGCATTGAAGTTTTCTTGTTTAACAATAAAATTATCAAACTCATCCAAGCATTGGCTAGTAGACTTATTGGATATCACCTTCATCAAATCTATAGAGAGAATTTACCTTTACTACCTGTTTCGGGTTATCAAGACCATGTATTTCTTCAATAGGCGGTAAATTCTTAACATCTTCAGCTTTAATACCCTTTTCTTTCATAGATTTCTTTGCCTCTTGCATATCTTCAGGACTGAGAAATAGAATACCCCTTTTCTTCAGAGTTGGCTTAGGAGTTGGTTCAGGAAGTGTCCAATTGTTTCCATTAGTCAACATATTATTCAATAACAATTCAGCTTGATCAATAGTTCTTTCCCTAAAAACACAACCAACACAATTATCCATGTGGTCTCTGGAAGCATCGGTTAGTACATTATAAAAGATATCAAGTATTTCATTTTTTGAGAGGATGATCAGGCAAGGCATTAAGTAATTGGAGAAGCCTCCCCAAAGCTTGTGGGAGACTCTCTTCTTCAATTTGCACAAAATTATATATTACTCTTAAAGCAACTTCTTTCTTATGAGCGGGGAAATATTTAGCAGAAAGGTAATAAATCATATCTTGGGGACTATGCACACAACCAGGATCAAGAGAATTAAATCATATTTTAGCCTCACCCTTTAATGAGAATGGAAATAACTTAAGGATATAGTAGTAACGAATTTTTTCCTCGTGAGTGAATAGGGTGGCTATATCATTCAATTTAGTAAGATGTGCCACAACAGTTTTAGATTCATAGCCATAAAAAGGATCAGATTCAACCAAAGTAATTATCTCAGGATTGACAGAGAAATCATAGTCCTTATCAGTAATACAGATAGATGAAGTAGCAAAAGCAGGGTCATATTTCATTCTAGCATTCAAAGACTTTTCTTTCAGCTTAGCTAATAATTTCTTAAGATCATATCTATCATTGCAAGCAAGAAAATCTCTAGCAGTTTCTTCATCCATAACATAACCCTCAGGCACAACAGGCAATTCGTATCTAGGGGGAGAATCTTCATCATCACTTTCATCAGTATTACCAGTTTCAATAATTTCATTCTCTCTAGCCCTATCAAGTTGTTCATCAAGAAATTCACCTAATGGCACAGGATTATCAAGCATGTTCATCATAAGTATCACGCATAGCAGAAGTGGCATCATCAATAACATGTGACATATCAGAATTAATAGCAAAAGAAGGTTTAGGTGTCACAAGTTTACTCAAAACATAAGGAGAATCAAGTGCAGAGCGAGATGGAAGTTCCTTACCTCCCCTCGTAGTTGAGGGATAAATCTTGGTTTTTTCGTCTTTCAAGTTCCTCATAGTGATCAGCGGATATAAATCCCAAGTGACTCAAAGAATAGAGCTATGCTCCTCGACACGGCGCCAGAAAATAGTCTTGATAACCCACAAGTATAGGGGATCACAACAGTTTTCGAGGGTAGAGTATTCAACACAAATTTATTGATTCGACACAAGGGGAGCCAAAGAATATTCTCAAGTATTAGCAGTTGAGTTGTCAATTCAACCACACCTGGAAAACTTAATATCTGCAGCAAAGTATTTAGTAGCAAAGTAATATGGAAGTAACAGTAACAGTGGCAAAAGTAATAGTAGCAGTTTTGTAGTAATTGTAACAGCGGCAACGGTAAAGTAACTAAGAAAAGATCAATATGTGAAAAGTTCGTAGGCATTGGATCAATGATGGATAATTATGTTGGATGCGATTCCTCATGCAATTGGTATAACATAGGGTGACACAGAACTAGCTCCGGTTCATCAATGTAATGTAGGCATGTATTCCGAATATAGTCATACGTGCTTATGGAAAAGAACTTGCATGACATCTTTTGTCCTACCCTCCCGTGGCAGCGGTGTCCTATTGGAAACTAAGGGATATTAAGGCCTCCTTTTAATAGAGTACCAGACCAAAGCATTAACACTTGGTGAATACATGAACTCCTCAAACTATGGTCATCACCGGGAGTGGTCCCGATTATTGTCACTTCAGGGTTGTCGGATCATAACACATAGTAGGTGACTATTGACTTGCAAGATAGGATCAAGAACTCACATATATTCATGAAAACATAGTATGTCCATATCTGAAATCATGGCACTCGGGCCCTAGTGACAAGCATTAAGCATAGCAAAGTCATAGCAACATCAATCTTAGAACATAATGGATTCTAGGGATCAAACCCTAACAAGACTAACTCGATTACATGGTAAATCTCATCCAACCCATCACCGTCCAGCAAGCCTACGATGGAATTACTCACGCACGGCGGTGAGCATCATGAATTTGGTGATGGAGGATGGTTGATCATGATGACGACGATGGATTCCCCTCTCTGGAGCCCCGAACGGACTCCAGATCAGCCCTCCCGAGAGAGATTAGGGCTTGGCTGCGGCTCCGTGTCGTAAAACACGATGAATCCATCTTCCTGTTTTTTTCTCCCCAAACGTGAATATATGGAGTTGGAGTTGAGGTCGGTGGAGCCTCAGGGGGGCCATGAGGCAGGGGGCGCCCCCCGGGGGTAGGCGTTCCCCCACAGCTCGTGGACAGGGTGTGGGCCCCCTAGTCTTGATTCTTTCGCTAGTATTTTTATAAATTCCAAAAATAATCTCCGTGAAGTTTTAGGTCATTTCGAGAACTTTTATTTCTGCACAAAAATAACACCATCGCAATTCTGCTAAAAACAGTGTCAGTCCGGGTTAGTTCCATTCAAATCATGCAAGTTAGAGTCCAAAACAAGGGCAAAAGTGTTTGGAAAAGTAGATATGATGGAGACGTATCACTTGTGTTGCAAGATCGATGTTGGATGGCTAAACGTCTCGCTCGACATGGACTTCCGCACGAGAACTCCTGCGCCTTCTGCGATCAAGAAGAGGAGACAATGCAATATCTTTTGGTGGGCAGCCCTTTCTCCCGCCAAATTTGGCATGAGATCCTCAGCTGGGTTCGTTCCACCGCTGACATCCCGAGCAGTGACACTAACTTCTTTGCCTGGTGGGAAACGTCATGCAACCGTTCGCCATCCCCAACATGCAAGGGTTTGGCCTCTCTTATCATCCTCACTGCCTGGTGGCTTTGGAAGCACCAAAACACTTGCATCTTTGATGGCGAGTAGCCCTCCATCTCCCAGCTTTCCGACATCATCAGAGATGAGTCGCACATGTGGGCCAAGGCCGGCGCCACCGGACTGCACAACATCATTCCTGAGAGATAGCACTTTAGGCTTCCGGGGCTGATCAACCCCATGCTTGTTCTGCTCCTAACTCACTTCCATGCATTCCTGTGTACATGGCTTAGTGAGCTCTTGTAACCCCATTTTATACAACTCTTCTTCTATCAATGAAAAGATATGCACCCTCTGTGTATTTGCGAAAAAAATTATTATAAGGTTGTTCCCAATGCTCTTCTTAGGTCGCCATGTCAGTTTTTTTTATCTATGTGGTGTGTAATTAATTAATCAAGAGAGTGGATGAAACAATCTCTTATTTTAGATACAGTGTGCATTCTATACACCCAATTCTATGCATATATCAATAATCTTGACATTTTCATCCAATTAGAGTCAAGGTCCTATGGCGATGAAGACATTATAGAGAGGGCTTTAGAGGAAGGCACCCTTTTCCAGTCTAATGGTTGCTTCAAGAAAATATCATATATGGTAGCGCCTTCGCATAGGACAACTCAATTCTAGATCCACATGTTGGATGTAATCTCGCCAACTTAAATATAATTTCCTAACTTATCTTTTAGAGAAGTTAATCACTAACGTAACAATGAAGAAACTAAGGAGATAAGGAGGATAATCCATTGGTGCAAGTGTTCACTCTTGGCTTATATTGGGGTGTGACACTGATACGTCCATTTTGCATCATGCTTTTATATTGATTTTTCTTGCATTATGGGCTGTTATTACACGTTATGTCACAATACTTATGCCTATTCTCTCTTATTTTACAAGGTTTACATGAACAGGGAGAATGCCGGCAGCTGGGATTCTAGGCTGGAAAAGGAGCAAATATTAGAGACCTATTCTGCACAACTCCAAAAGTCCTGAAACTCCACAAAAGTATTTTTTGGAATTAATAAAAAATATTGAGCGGAAGAAGTTCCAGAGGGGGGCCACCCACCGTCCGCGAGGGTGGGGGCGCGCCCTACCCCATGGGCACGCCCCTCTGACTCGTGGGTCCCCTGGCAGACCTCCAGTGACCATCTTCTGCTATATGAAAGGCTTTTACCTAGAAAAAAATCATAAGCAAGCTTTCGGGACGAAACTCTACCACCACGAGGCGGAACCTTGGCGGAACCAATCTAGGGCTCTGGCGGAGCTGTTCTGCCGGGGAAACTTCCCGCCGGCGGGTGGAAATCATCACCATCATCATCACCAACGATCCTCTCATTGGGAGAGGGTCAATCTCCATCAACATCTTCACCAGCACCATCTCCTCTCAAGCCCTAGTTCATCTCTTGTATCCAATCTTTGTACCAAAACCTCAGATTGGTACATGTGGGTTGCTAGTAGTGTTGATTACTCCTTGTAGTTGATGCTAGTTGGTTTATTCGGTGGAAGATCATATGTTCAGAACCTTAATGCATATTAATACCCCTCTGATTATGAACATGAATATGATTTGTGAGTAGTTACGTTTGTTCCTGAGGACATGGGAGAAGTCTTGCTATTAGTAGTCATGTGAATTTGGTATTCGTTCGATATTTTGATGAGATGTATGTTGTCTCTCCTCTAGTGGTGTTATGTGAATGCCGACTACATGACACTTCACCATTGTTTGGGCCTAGAGGAAGGCATTGGGAAGTAATAAGTAGATGATGGGTTGCTAGAGTGACAGAAGCTTAAACCCTAGTTTATGCATTGCTTCGTAAGGGGCTGATTTGGATCCATATGTTTCTTGCTATGGTTAGGTTTACCTTAATACTTGTTTTGTTGTTGCGGATGCTTGCAATAGGGGTTAATCATAAGTGGGATGCTTGTCCAAGAAAGGGCAGGACCCAAGCACTGGTCCACCCACATATCAAATTATCAAAGTAACGAACGTGAATCATATGAGCATGATGAAAACTAGCTTGACGATAATTCCCATGTGTCCTCGGGAGTGCTTTTCTCTATATAAGAAGTTGTCCAGGCTTGTCCTTTGCTACAAAAAGGATTGGGCCACCTTGCTGCACCTTATTTACTTTCATTGCTTGTTACCCGTTACAAAATACCTTGTCACAAAACTATCTGTTACCGATAATTTCAGTGCTTGTAGAGAATACCTTACTGAAAACCGCTTGTCATTTCCTTCTGCTCCTCGTTGAGTTTGACACTCTTACTTATCGAAAGGACTACGATAGGTCCCCTACACTTGTTGGTCATCAAGACTCTTTTCTGACGCTATTGCCGGGGAGTGAAGCGCCTTTGGTGAGTGGAACTTGGTAAGGAAAAATTTATATAGTGTGCTGGAATTTACTGTCACTTGTTACTATGGAACATAATCCTTTGAGGGGCTTGTTCGGGGTATCTTCACCCCGACCAATAGAGCAAAGAGTTGCTCCTCAACCTACTAAACCTACTGAAAATGTTTACTTTGAAATTCCTTTGGGTATGATAGAGAACTGCTAGATAATCCTTTTATAGGAGATGGAACATTGCATTCCGATTTGCACCTAATCTATGTGGATGAAGTTTGTGGATTATTTAAGCTTCCAGGTATGCCCGATGATTTTGTCAAGAAGAAGGTCTTCCCTTTATCTTTGAAGGGAGATGCATTGACATGGTTTAGGCTATATGATGATATGGGATCATGGAACTACAAACGATTGAAATTGGAATTTCATCAGAAGTTTTATCCTATGCATCTTGTTCATCGTGATCATAATTATATATATATATATATATATATATATATATATATATATATTGGCCTCGCGAAGGAGAAAGCATCGCTCAAGCTTGGGGGAGGCTTAAGTCAATGTTATATTCATGCCCCAATCATGAGCTCTCAAGAGAAATGATTATTCAAAAAATTTATGCTTGACTTTCTCTCTACAATTGCTCCATGCTCGATACTTCTTGTGTTGGGTCTTTTATGATGAAGACTGATTTATTGGAAAGAATTAAATGCAACTCTGAAGATTGGGATCTCGACGAAGGTAAGGAGTCAGGTATGACACCTAAATTTTATTGTGTTAAATCTTTTATGGATACCGATGCTTTTCGTGAATTTAGCACTAAATATGGACTTGACTCTAACATAGTAGCTTCTTTCTGTGAATCATTTGCTACTCATGTTGACCTTCCTAAGGAGAAGTGGTTTAAATATAATCCTCCCACTGAAGTAAAAGTAGTTGCACCTATTAAAGTTGAAGAAAAGACTATCACTTATAATGATCCTATTGTTCCTACTACTTATGTTGAGAAACCACCTTTCCCTGTTAGGATAAAGGATCATGCTAAAGCTTCAACTGTGGTTCGTAAGAGTAATACTAGAACACCTACACCACCTGAGCAAATTAAAGTTGAACCTAGTATTGCCATGGTTAAAGATCTCTTGGCTGATAATATTGATGGGCATGTTATTTACTTCTGTGATGAAGCTGCTAGAATTGCTAGACCAGATAATAAACATAAACATAGAACTGTTGTAGGCATGCTTGTTATTTCTGTTAAAATAGGAGACCATTATTATCATGGCTTATGTGATATGGGTGCTAGTGCTAGTGCAATATCTCATTCCTTATACACAGAAATTATGCATGATATTGCACCTGCTGAGATAGAAGAAATTGATGTTACAATTAAGCTTGACAATAGAGATACTATTTCACCAGTTGGGATTGTTAGAGATGTTGAAGTCTTGTGTGGGAAAGTTAAATATCCTGCTGATTTTCTTGTTCTTGGTTCCCCACAAGATAGCTTTTGTCCCATTATATTTGGTAGATCCTTCTTGAATACTGTTAATGCTAGGATAGATTGCAAAAAGGATATTGTTACGATTGGTTTGGGGGATATGTCTCATGAGTTTAATTTTGCTAAATTTCGTAGACAATCCCATGATAAAGAATTGCCTAGTAAGGATGAAATTATTGGTCTTGCTTCTATTGCCGTGCCTCCTAATGATCCTCTAGAACAATATTTGCTAGACCATGAAAATGATATGTTTATGAATGAAAGAAGGGAGATAGATGAAGTGTTCTTTAAACAGGGACATATTTTGAAACACAACTTGCCTGTTGAAATCCTAGGGGATCCTCCACCACCCAAGGGTGATCCCGTATTTGAGCTTAAACCATTACATGATACTCTTAAATATGCTTATCTTGATAAAAAGAAGATATATCATGTTATTATTAGTGCTAACCTTTCAGAGCAAGAAGAGGAGAGATTATTGAAAACTCTAAAGAAGCACCATGCTGCTATTGGATATACCCTTGATGATCTTAAGGGCATTAGTCCCACTCTATGCCAACACGGAATAAAATTGGAGAAAGACGCCAAACCAGTTATTGATCACCAACGATGGTTAAATCCTAAGATGAAAGAAGTGGTAAGAAAGGAAATACTAAAGCTCCTAGAGGCAGGTATAATTTATCCCGTTGCTGATAGTCAGTGGGTAAGTCATGTCCATTGTGTCCCTAAGAAGGGAGGTATTACTGTTGTTCCTAATGACAAAGATGAATTGATCCCACAAAGAATTGTTACAGGTTATAGGATGGTAATTGATTTCCACAAATTAAATAAAGCTACTAAAATAGATCGTTACCCTTTACCTTTTATTGATCAAATGCTAGAAATATTATCTAAACATACACATTTTTGCTTTCTAGATGGTTACTCTGGTTTCTCTCAAATACCTATGTTAGCAGAGGATCAAGAAAAGACCACTTTTACTTGCCCTTTCGGTACTTTTGCTTATAGATGTATGCCTTTTGGTTTATGTAATGCACCTGCTACCTTTCAAAGATGTATGATGGCTATATTCTCTGACTTTTATGAAAAGATTGTTGAGGTTTTCATGGATGATTTCTCTGTTTATGGATCTTCTTTTGATGATTGCTTGAGCAACCTTGAACGAGTTTTGCAGAGATGCAAAGTTACTAGTCTTGTCTTGAATTTGGAAAAGTGCCACTTTATGGTTAATGAAGGCATTGTCTTGGGGCATAAAATTTCTGAAAGAGGTATTGAAGTTGATAAAGCTAAAGTTGATGCTATTAAAAAGATGTCGTGTCCCAAGGACATTAAAGGTATAAGAAGTTTCCTTGGTCATGCCGGTTTTTATAGGAGGTTCATTAAGGACTTCTCTAAAATTTCTAGGCCTCTGGCTAATCTCTTGCAAAAGGATATTCCTTTTGTCTTCGATGATGATTGTGTAGAAGCATTTGAAATACTTAAGAAAGATTTGATTTCTGCACCTATTGTTCAGCCACCTGATTGGACTTTACCCTTTGAAATTATGTGTGACGCTAGTGATTCTGCCGTAGGTGTTGTTCTAGGACAAAGAGTTGATAAGAAATTAAATGTTATTCAATATGCTAGTAAAACTCTAGACAATGCCCAGAGAAATTATGCTACTACTGAAAAAGATTTTTTAGCAGTTGTATTTGCTTGTGATAAGTTCAGACCTTATGTTGTTGATTCTAAAGCAACTGTTCACACCGATCATGCTGCTATTAAATATCTCATGGAAAAGAAAGATGCTAAACCTAGACTTATTAGATGGGTTCTTCTACTACAAGAATTTGATTTGCACATTATTGATAGAAAGGGAGCTGAGAACCCCGTTGCAGACAACTTGTCTAGGTTAGAGAATGTTCTTGATGACCCACTACCTATTGATGATAGCTTTCCTGATGAACAATTGGCTGTCATAAATGCTTCTCGTACTCCTCCATGGTATGCTGATTATGCTAATTACATTGTTGCTAAATTTATACCACCTAGTTTCACATACCAGCAAAAGAAAAAGTTCTTCTATGATTTAAGATATTACTTCTGGGATGACCCACACCTTTATAAAGAAGGAGTAGATGGTGTTATTAGATGTTGTCTACCTGATCATGAACAGGAACAGATCCTACGCAAGTGTCACTCCGAGGCATATGGGGGACACCACGCTGGAGATAGAATTGCGCACAAGGTATTGCAATCCGGTTTTTATTGGCCTACTCTCTTCAAAGATGCCCGTAAGTTTGTATTGTCTTATGATATGTCAAAGAATTGGTAATATTAGTAGATGTCAAGAAATGCCTATGAATTGTTCTCTTGTTATTGAACCATTTGATGTTTGGGGCTTTGATTATATGGGACCGTTTCCTTCCTCTAATGGGTATACACATATTTTAGTTGTTGTTGATTACGTTACTAAGTGGGTAGAAGCTATTCCAACTAGTAGTGCTGATCATAACACCTCTATTAAGATGCTTAAAGAAGTTATTTTTCCGAGGTTTGGAGTCCCTAGATACCTAATTACTGATGGTGGTTCACATTTTATTCATGGTGTTTTTCGTAAAATGCTTGCCAAGTATGATGTTAATCATAGAATTGCATCTCCATATCACCCACAGCCTAGTGGTCAAGTAGAATTGAGTAATAGAGAGCTTAAACTAATTTTGCAAAAGACCGTTAATAGATCTAGAAAGAATTGGTCCAAGAAACTTGATGATGCATTATGGGCTTATAGAACTGCATATAAAAATCCTATGGGTATGTCTCCATATAAAATGGTTAAGGGAAAGCATGTCACTTACCTCTCGAACTAGAACATAAGGCATATTGGGCCATTAAAGATCTCAATTATGATTTCAAAATTGCCGGTGAGAAGAGGTTATTTGACATTAGCTCACTTTATGAATGGAGAACTCAAGCCTATGAGAATGACACACTGTTTAAAGAAAAAGTTAAAAGATGGCATGACAAAAGGATACAAAAGCGTGAGTTTAATGTAGGTGATTATGTGTTGCTATACAACTCTCGTTTAAGATTTTTTGCAGGAAAACTTCTTGCTCTGGTGCCATAAAAATCAACAACTTCGAAGGCACAAATCCGAAGGTGGTGAACGGTCAAAGAATCAAACATTATATCTCACGTAATCCAATAAATGTTGAAACTAATGTTATTGAAACCGTAACCCCGGAGGAATGCATAAGGGACACTTTCCAGAATGTTTCAGACTCCAAAAAGGAATAGGTATGTGCTATGGTAAGTAAACAGACTCCAAAACAGTTCTAATAACAATTTTTCTCCGTTTTGTAATATTTAAGAAAATAGGAAAATAAGTAGTCTGGGAAAGACACAAGGCATCCACGAGGGTGGAGGGCGCGCCTTACCCCCCTGGGCACGCCCCTTGCCTCATGGTCACCTCGTGTGCTCTCCGGACTCCGTTTTCTTGCACGATACTTCTTTTGGTTGGTAAAAATTCATTATATAATCTCCCGAAGGTTTTGACCACTGTATGATGCAAATATCCTGTGTCTTGGTTTTGAGCTAATTTTTGACAGATCTAGATCACCATGACGTCTTCAAGCGCCCCCAAGGACAAGTTTTTCGAGAAGGTCATCAACCCTACCTTACGGAGGTGCTGCATCATCCTCAAACCATTGAGATGCGTGAGGGGGTGCTGCACATCCGCGATGTTGAGGGACCAAGGAGGACCGAAAGCGTGGAGACAAGGCTCGAAGCAATGGAACACCAAGTTTTCAAGTGCCAAGGGATGGTGGAACGCGGACTCAACGCCAACCAGATGATGATCACAGAGTTCATCAACAACCACAAGCTAGATGCCAAGAACATTGGGGAGACCATCTTCAAGCTTCATGAGAAAATCGAGCACCTCCAAGCCCAGATCTATGACCTGCAAAACCAAAACTGTGAGTATGAATATAGATTCAAGATGATGAGTTTGGCTGCAGATTTGAGGATTCCGGAGACTCGGTCATCCTTCTATGATGGTGAGCCTATGCCTTAGAAGACGGACGACAAGCCTACATCATCTACAACTCCATCATCACCACCTCCGAAGAACTAAACACATGAGTATGGGCACTCCCCTTGGCAACTGCCAAGCTTGGGGGAGGTGCCACGGTATCGTATCACCATTACACTCCTATCTTTACTGTTTTCTTAGTTCGATCCTTTTAGTAATATCATGATCTAGTAGAATAAAGTTTTTGGTATGATTTAGTTTTGAGTTTTGCCTTATGATCCCTCTATGTAATCGAGTCTGTGAGCTATATATAATAAAGATTAGTGTTGAGTCAAGGGCTTTGCTATCTTGCTATTATTTTGAGGGAATAAAAGAAAGAATAAAAAGAAATAAAGAGATCATATTGACCTTATGGAGAGTAATGACTTCACATAGAGAGTATGATGAATAAAAGTTGTTGAGACTTGGCAAACATAGTTTTGGTCATCATTGCAATTAATAGGAAGTAATAAAGAAAGAGAGGTTTTCACATATAAATATACTATCTTGGACATCTTTTATGATTGTGAGCACTCATTAAAATATGACATGCTAAAGAGTTTATGTTGGACAAGGAAGACAACGTAATGGGTTATGTTTTCTTATATCCAAAATAAAGTATATTATCATGGATCATCCAACATGTTGAGCTTGCCTTTCCCTCTCATGCTAGCCAAATTCCTTGCACCAAGTAGAGATACTACTTGTGCTTCCAAATATCCTTAAACCTAGTTTGCCATGAGAGTCCACCATATCTACCTATGGATTGAGTAAGATCCATCAAGTAAGTTGTCATGTTGCATGCAATAAAAATTTCTTTCTAAATATGTATGACTTATTAGTGTGGAGAAAATAAGCTTTATACGATCTTGTGATATGGAAGCAATAAAAGCGACAGACTGCATAATAAAGGTCCATATCACAAGTGGCAATATATTCTTTTGCATTAAGATTTCGTGCATCCAACCATAAAAGCACATGACAACCTCTGCTTCCCTCTGCGAAGGGCCTATCTTTTAATTTTGTCTTATACATTATGCAAGATTCATGGTGATCTTCACCTTTCCTTTTTACATTTTATCCTTTGGCAAGCACCTTGTGTTGGAAAGATCCTGATACATATATCCAATTGGATGTAAGTTAGCATGAACTATTATTGTTGACATTACCCTTGAGGTAAAAGGTTGGGAGGCAACACTATAAGCCCCTATCTTTCTCTGTGTCCAATTAAAACTCCATAACCATAAGTATTGTGTGAGTGTTAACAATTGTGAAAGACCAAATGATAGTTGAGTATGTGGACTTGCCGAAAAGCTCTTATGTTGAATCTTTCCGATGTTATGATAAATTGCAATTGCTTCAGTGACCAAGATCATAGCTTGTTAGTTTTCAATGAAGTTTATGATTCATACTTGACTTTGTGAATAGATTGTTACTTTAGCATAAGAAATCATATGACAATATTTATAAATGTTGTTGTTATAAGAATGATCATGATGCCCTCGTGTCGTATTTTATTTTATCGACACCTCTATCTCTTAACATGTGGACATATTTTTCGATATCGGCTTTCGCTTGAGGACAAGCGAGGTCTAAGCTTGGGGGAGTTGATACGTCCATTTTGCATCATGCTTTTATATTGATATTTATTGCATTATGGGCTGTTATTACACGTTATGTCACAATACTTATGCCTATTCTCTCTTATTTTACAAGGTTTACATGAAGAGGGAGAATGCCGACAGCTGGGATTCTGGGCTGGAAAAGGAGCAAATATTAGAGACCTATTCTGCACAACTCCAAAAGTCCTGAAACTCCACGAAAGTCATTTTTGGAATTAATAAAAAATATTGAGTGGAAGAAGTTCCAGAGGGGGGCCACCCATTGTCCACGAGGGTGGGGGCGCGCCATACCCCCCTAGGCACGCCCCCTACCTCGTGGGCCCCCTGGCAGCCCCCCGGTGACCATCTTCTGCTATATGAAGGCTTTTACCCTGGAAAAAATCCTAAGAAAGCTTTCGGGACTAAACTCCGCCGCCACGAGGCGGAACCTTGGCACAACAAATCTAGGGCTCCGGCGGAGTGGTTCCGCTGGGGAAACCTCCATCCGGGAGGGGGAAATCATCACCATCGTCATCACCAACGATCCTCTCATTGGGAGGGGGTCAATCTCCATCAAAATTTTCACCAGCACCATCTCCTCTCAAACCCTAGTTCATCTCTTGTATCCAATCTTTGTACCAAAACGTCACATTAGTACATGTGGGTTGCTAGTAGTGTTGATTACTCCTTGTAGTTGATGCTAGTTGGTTTATTTGATGGAAGATCATATGTTCAGATCCTTAATGCATATTAATACCCCTCTGATTATGAACATGAATATGTTTTGTGAGTAGTTACGTTTGTTCCTGAGGACATGGGAGAAGTCTTGCTATTAGTAGTCTTGTGAATTTGGTATTCGTTCGATATTTTGATGAGATGTATGTTGTCTCTCCTCTAGTGGTGTTATGTGAACATCGACTACATGACACTTCACCATTTGGGCCTAGAGGAAGGCATTGGGAAGTAATAAGTAGATGATGGGTTGCTAGAGTGACAGAAGCTTAAACCCTAGTTTATGCGCTGTTTGTTAAGGGGCTGATTTGGATCCATATGTTTCACGCTATGGTTAGGTTTACCTTAATACTTCATTTGTAGTTGTGGATGCTTGCAATAGGGGTTAATCATAAGTGGGATGCTTGTCCAAGAAAGGGTAGTACCCAAGCATCGGTCCACCCACATATCAAATTATCAAAGTAAATGTGTCCTCGGGAGCGCTTTTCTCTATATAAGAACTTGTCCAGGCTTGTCCTTTGCTACAAAAAGGATTGGGCCACCTTGTTGCACCTTATTTACTTTCATTGCTTGTTACTCGTTACAAATTACCTTATCACAAAACTATCTGTTACCGATAATTTCAGTGCTTGCAGAGAATACCTTACTGAAAACCGCTTGTCATTTCCTTCTGCTCCTCGTTGGGTTCGACACTCTTACTTACCGAAAGGACTAGGATAGATCCCCTACACTTGTGGGTCATCAGACACCATAGTGGTGGCATGGCATAACATCATCCCCCTTTTACGTGTGCAGCTCCTCAAGCTTATATTTTGGATAATACATAGTGAAGTCATGCAAATCCTCCCATGTGGTTTTGGTTGGCGGCACAACTAATCCATTACACTAGCACTTGCCGCGCGTCACAATAGGCGCGACTGATGGACCTTGGTGGTGGACCACATGACACATCCTTCGTGTTAACAATACCGACATAGGTAAGACTTAGCATGGTTTAGTGTTGAATGATTTAAGATTGTTCACCTAAAATATGTCGAAGGTGAGCTTGGGTGGATGCTAGAGGTAATATGATGGGATCCTACATGCACGGTAATCATGTAGGACTCGTACTAGCAAGCAATCTTGCAAGGGCAGAATCAGTGATGAAGGGACGCTAGAGGTTATGAACATGAAGGCATACCCAATCTCCAGTTGGGACTCAAAATATTGTAGGGCATCTTCTACCTTCTATTTATAGTCACACCCGACGATTTAAGTGCATACAGACAAGAGGAAAATCAAACTCTACCATTCACCCCGCCTGGCTACAACTATATTTCAACTAGTAGTAGATTTTGGTTAACATTGATGGAGCTTAATCAGATATGTTGGTTTAGTGAGTAATTTGTTTTGCAACATGAACCTGCATTTTGTTTGGATTACATGAGTTTCATAGGAATTTGCACAAACAACTATAACTCAACCAAAATCATACAGCAATGAAGTTGTTCTATTATAAGGTTGCTCCCGATGCTCCACCCTCACGATGTTTCTTAGGTCACCACATCAAAACAAATTATCTATGTGGCATGTAATTAATCAGGAGGGAGGATGAAGTAGTAAGCTTCCCTTTTCTAGTTTACTGGTTGCTTCACAGAAAATAGCATATATGGTATACCTTTGCATAGGCGACTCAATGCTAGATCCACACGTCGGATATAACCTCGCCAACTTAAAGATACTTTCCTGACCTATTTTTTGGAAAAAGTTAATCGCTAATGTGACGATGAAGAAACTAAGGAGATAAGGAGGCTAAGCCATTGGCGGAAGTGTTCACTGGCTTATACGGGGGTGTGACACCATAGTGGCGGCCTGGCATGACGTTGTTCCCCTTTTATGTGTGCAACTTGTCCTCGAGCTTATATTTTGGATAAGACATAGTGAAGTCATCCAAATCTTCCCATGTGGTTCCGGTGGTGGCACAACTAATTCATTATGATAACACTTGGTGCATGTCACAACAGACGTGAAAGTATCTTGGCGGTGGCCCACATGACACATCCTTCGTGTAACACTACCGACGTCGGTAAGGCTTAGAGTGTTTTAGCATTGAATGCTTTAAGATTATTCACATGAAACACATCGAAGGTGAGCTTGGGTGGATGCTAATCGCTGGAGGTGTTGAAGACGAAGGCATACCAAATCTCCACTTAGGACCCAAAATAATGTTGCTTGGCATGCTTTATGTTTTATAACTATATATTTAGCCAACTAACATATTTCTGTCAACATGCACACAAGCCACCTCATCATGAAAACATGCATGGAAAAGACCCACCTCAACATCCAGAAAGGTGAAGACACCTGAATTAATTAAATACGATGAATCATATGTGTTTTTAGTTTTAGTTCTCATATTATTTATCCAAATATTCATGTCCGAAATAATCAAATATGATGAAAGCATATTGCAACCAAATCCCGCTGCAACGCATGGTTTATCATCTAGTTGTGATAGAGTGTGTCCCACTATTATGCTAGAAGTAGGTATTCATGGATGTTTTGGAGGAATTCGTCATGGTCCTTGAGTAGGGCGTCAATCTCACAACATAGTGGGTTGCCGCTCTCATTAGTTCACAAATAGTTCACATTCAGGCACCACCTTCGGTGGTGTATTGCCCAGGGCCGATTGTTAGGATGTGTTTCAACTACCAAAGCAATTCACTAAAGCCAATTACCCAAACTATCATTTCTAATGCCATTAAGGAGAAAACATTAACTAACCCAATCTGGTCATGACACCATGGTTGGATTGATGAGCTCATCAGTAGACACATCCCAGCAAGGCAAGAAAAAAGAAGGTCAGACCATCATCAACAAGTGCATACAAGTCTTGATCTGACACTTTTTGATTTTCCCATAAAAAACAATGTTAGTAAATAAGGTGACAACAACGGAGGAAACTGAATAAGGATGTGACTGGAATGAAATCTTCTACCCTAAAAAATGTGATCCACAACTAAGAGATTCGCCAGCTTGTCATGGATGCGAGGAAACCCCTCCAAGGAATCCATGGCGACTCTTCCAAATCCAACTAGAAACCTTGAGGAACTGTATTGGCTATGTTTTAATTACACAAATCGATACCATTTAACTAGAGTCCGTAGTCACTTAATACAATGACCTAGATTGATCGCCTTATCTGAAATGTTTTTGATTAAAAATTAAAACTTTGTTAACTAGGCACTTTTGCAGAAAGCCACTAAACCTTAGAACCATCATTACTTCTTATCAATAAGCCCAAATGAGGTGATACTTTTTGCATATTGACCCCCCATGTAATGCTCTATGGAACAAAACCAAGTAATTTTAATTTTGCACAACTCAAATTTGAATTTTAACCTTTGTTGGGCCTAAAATGCAAACCATAAGTCCAGTTGGACTGAAACTTCTTGAAAATTGATCCTTACGTTGTTAACTTTCCAATAAGGCTTTTAATTTTCAAACTCTAATAATTTGAAATTGAATTTGGCCAAACTTTAGTTGCACAACAGAAACTACTACCATGGCAGCCATTTTGGCTCAGTTTTCACTCACACAACAGACTTTCAGAAAATGCTACCCCGATGGCCATTTTCTTCTACTGCATCATAGGTTTTGGAACAAATTAGGATTGTTATTTTAATTGACTATAACTTTTTGGAATATGAATTCTAATTCTTCAATTCTTTTTTGCTTTGTGTTCTAGGATAGGTTCACAAATGACTAGTAGGACCTCACCACCCAAATTTGGAGTTTACAAATTCTAATTGGCTTCAATTTGAATTCAAAACTTATTTTAACCTAGAATTCAAACCATGAGTCCAAATCTTTTTGCAAATTGATTAAAATAATTATCGCAACCTATTTAAATTATTTGAGGCGAACCCTAACCATTAACATTTGAATTATTTCAAATTGGAATTCAAACTTACAACAAATCATAACTTCCAAACCCATTGAAATCCAACATGAATTATTTTGATATTGATTCAAATCATGAGCTCAACCCATTCAAACCTACTGAATTCAATTAAGGCCACTCAAGTTTGAATATGAACTTGTTTGACCTTATTACACAAGACCACACACCCAAATGCAATTATTCCTTTTGCATAGTAAATCATGCATTGACCCTTAGCTAATACTATATCACTATAAGTTCTTATATGGTTCTTATTGCCATTCAATAATTTTTTTCCTTTGCATGAGTCATTGGTTCTTATGTTGTTATTCATAGTATATCCTTTTAATGTATAGATTGCGAGGAGTGCAATGCATGCCATTGTGAGGAGTGTTCCTTTGACAGCAACAACCAAGGCATGTGGAACATTTTGATCATATCACACTATTTTTATGATGAATGTAATATGCCATCATAGAGTGTGAGTTTAGCGCTATAATACTAATATGATATGATATGAAACCTAGTAGGAAAGCCATATGTTCCTTACCCTGTTCCGTCTCGCCAATGTGTAGTTACATTGCTTAGCCATGCTATGATTATACACGGGGAGGGGCAAATCAGTTACGAAAGTGGATATTTGACCAATGGACATTTAATGAAAGGTTAGGTAGAGTCATCTGGGCGGATTGATGGAGATATGCCCTAGAGGCAATAATAAAATGGTTATTATTATATTTCCTTAATCATGATAAATGTTTATTATTCATGCTAGAATTCTATTAACCGGAAACTTAAATAGATGTGTGGATACATAAAAAAAAATACTGTGTCCCTAGTGAGCCTCTACTAGACTAGCTCGTTGATCAAAAGATGGTTAAGGTTTCCTAACCATAGACATGAGTTGTCATTTGATAACGGGATCACATAATTAGGGGAGTGATGTGATGGACAAGACCCATATGTTAGCTTATCATATGATTGTTCAATTTATTGCTATTGCTTTCTTAATGCCAAATACATGTTTCTTCGACCATGAGATCATGCAACTCCCGGATACCGTAGGAATACCTTGTGTGCTATCAAACATCACAACGTAACTAGGTGATCATAAAAATGCTCTACAGGTATCTCTGAAGGTGTATGTTGAGTTGGCGTGAACTGAGATCGGGATTTGTCACTCCGTATGATGGAGAGGTATCTCTGGGCCCTCTCGGTAATACACATCACAAGAAGCTTGCAAGAAAAGTAACTAAAGAGTTAGTTCTAAGATGATATATTACAGAACGAGTAAAGAGACTTGCCAGTAACGAGATTGAACTAGGTATAGAGATATCGATGATCGAATCTTGGGCAAGTAACATACCGACAGACAGAGGGAATTACATATGTTGACATAAAGGTTCAACCGATAAGAGATCTTCATGGAATATGTAGGAATCAATATGGGCATCTAGGTCCCACTATTGGTTATTGACCGGAGAGGTGTCTCGGTCATGACTACATAATTCCCGAACCCGCAGAGTCGCAAGCTTAACGTTCGTTGATGCTAGAGTAGTATTGGGATATTTCATGAGTGGTAACCAAATGTTGTTTGGAGTCCCGGTTGAGAACCCGTACATCACGAGTCTCGGAATGGTCAAGAGGTAAAGATTTATATATGGGAAGTCTTATTTTGGGTTCCGGAAAAAGGTGCAGTTTTTTTGGTATTGTATCGGGATGCTTCCAGAAGGTTCCGGAGGGGTCTAGAAATCCACAAGTGGGTACACCACGACCCAAGGGCTACCATGGGCTGCATGGAGGCACCCTGGCCTTATTTGTCTAGGCGCACCAAGTCCTCAAAAGCCCATGTGTCCAGGGAAGTCAAAAAGGGAAGGAGTCCTAGTAGGAATAGGATTGGACTTGGAGTCCAAGTCCTCTCCCCCTTAGCTGCACCCTAGGGCTTGGAGGTTCTATTTCCCACACCCCTCAACCTATATAAAGAGGGGAGGGGCGCCCCGAGAGGACACACCAAGCCCTTGGCACCCCTCTCTCTCTCATTACTCCGTAGTTCCACCGCCTCGTCTCGGCGACGCTTAGTGAAGCGTTGTCGGTGCTCCACCACCACAATCACCACCACGTCATCGTGTTGGTTGTGATCCCATCTACTTCTCCTCTCCAGCTTTCTGGATCAAGAAGGAGGAGACGTCATTGAGCCGCACATGTGCTAAACTCGGAGATGAATTCCGTTCGGCATTAGATCAGTTGGATCATGATCGGATCACGAAGAGTACGACTACATCAACTACATGATAAACGCTTCCGCTTAGCGATCTACAAGGGTATGTAGATTCTCTCCCCATCTCGTAGCTATGCATCTCCATGCATAGATCTTGTGTGTGCGTATAATTTTTTTTTGTTTTCCATGTAAGGTTCCCCATTAGTGGCATCATGAGCCAGGTCTATGCGTAGATGATATGCACGAGTAGGACACAAAGGAGTTGTTGGCGGTGATGGTCATACTGCTTACCACCAACGCCTTATTTTGATTCGGCGGCATTGTGAGATGAAGCGGCCTGGACCATTCTTACTTGTCCATGTACATGGGACCGGTTCCACCGACTGACATGCAACTTGTTTTGCATAAACGTGGCTGATGGGTGTTTGTTTCTCCTACTTTAGTTGAATCGAACTTGACTATGGTTGGTCCTTGAAAAAGGTTAGAACACCAAACTTGATAAGTCACTGTTGTAGTTTTGCATACGTAAGAACGATTCTTGCTAGTTGCTTGTAGCAGCCACGTAAAACTTGCAACAACAAAGTAGAGGACGTCTAACTTGTTTTCGCAGGGTATGATGTGATGTGATATGGTCAAGACGTGATGTGATATACATTGTTTCATGAGATTATCATGCTTTGTAATATCGACAACTGGCAGGAGCCTTAGGGTTGTCTCTTAATTGTTGTATGAAATGCAAGCGCCATGTAACTGCTTTACTTTATCGCTGTGCGTTAGCAATAGTTGTAGAAGCAATAATTGGCGAGATGACCCCGACGCAACAATGGAGATAAAGGTGTCGAGCCGGTGACAATGGAGATCATGATGATACTTTGGAGATGGAGATCAAAAGCACAAGATGATGATGGCCATATCATCTCACATATTTTGGTTGCATGCGATGTTTATCCTTTATGCATATTATTTATCTTAGAACGACAGTAGCATTATAAGATTATCTCTTCACTGAATTTAAGATAGAAGTGTTCTCCCCAAGTATGCGCCGTCGCTAAAGTTCATCGTTTCGAAGCACCTCGTGATGATCGGGTGTGATAGACTCTACATTCACATACAATGGGTGTAAGCCAGATTTACACGCGCGGGATACTTGGATTAAACTTGACGAGCCTAGCATGTACAGATATGGTCTCGGAACACTGGAGACCGAAAGGTCGAGCGTGAGTCATATAGTAGATCTGATCAACATAGAGATGTTCACCATTGATGACTACCCCATCTCACGTGATGATCGAACATGGGTTAGTTGATTTGGATCATGTATCACTTAGACAACATGAGGGATGCTGATTTAAGTGGGAGTTCATTAGTAATTTGATTAACTGAACTAAGATTTGTCAAGAACATAGTCAAAATGTCTTTGCAAATTATGTTGTAGTTCAATAGCTCGTGATGTAGCTTCCCCGTTTTTTGATACGTCCCTAGAGAAAACTAAGTTGAAAGATGATGGTAGCAATACTGCGGACTGGGTCCGTGATCTGAGGATTATCCTCATTGCTGCATAGAAGATGTAACACCCGAAAAATTTAACCATGTTTTGTTTATTAAAAATTTTGCCAGGAGATTAATTTTTTATTTTTCTGGATTTATTTTTGGTCTCAGAACCTCTCTTTTCTTCTAGGTTGTGGAGTTTTCACCCCAAGTAAAAAACTATTCAATTATTATTGGACTTGTTTACCCTCTCAAATAAAACAATTATTTTATCAATGGGATTATTTATATAATTATTTTTCCCTGAGCTTTATTTCTCTAAATTGGTTTTTCATAAGTTTTAGGGTCCCATTTGCACTGCAACCTCTTGATAAACTCATTTAAAAATCCCACCAAAATTTGGGGATGACATATGATGTCACCAAATCATTTTTATGCAAAAAATATCCTTTGGTCATTTGGAGATTTTGAGTTTTACCACAAGTTTTTAAATCTGGTCAAATTTCACTTTTGCACTGCAACCTATTTAAATACTTATTTAAAACTTCCACCAAAATTAGGGGAGGTCAGTAGGAGTATATTATTCATCTTTATGCAAAAACCCAGTTATTTCCTTTGAAAAAATTTAGTGAATCAACCTCATTTTCATTCTGGTCCAACTTGATGATTTGTACTGCAACCATATTTTTACTTGCTCATTTACCCATGATTCCTTTTCCTGCTTATGGACCACCCTGCAAAACCCTTAAGTCCAGGAGAGTGAACCCATTGGAGTATGTTTGGTCCATGCAATGATGCCATTTACCTTCTGTCCAGAACAGAAGATTTGCAAAACTTGCACTAGCAAGTTTCTGGTTTTGCCCAAATGACCTTGCCACCATCACCTACACCTAAAGAGACACTAGTCTGGAGAGTTTGGCCACCCCAAGAGTTGCCTTGATGCCCTTGGCATTCTGTCAAGCACTTGGTATGCATAGCCAGTTTTGGCATGGTTTGTAGTTTGCACTGGGGACTTGACCCCCTGACCGCACCACCATGTCCACTAATCTTCTTGCAAACCCTAAACTAGGCATGTTAGTCCCCAGCCTCATCCAAACCCTCTAGAACACGCTGGCATTTTGCCGAGCAGTTGGCGTGCACGCTCTGGGCGCGGCCAGAGCGCGCGTATTGCACGTGCGTGCGCACAAGTCGCCGCGTCCCGCTGCCGCCTCCCCCGCGCCCGTTCTGGCCCCTCCCCTCTCACAGCCGACGCACCCGACTCCTCCCTTGCTACAGGGCCGCCTGGCCCCCTCCTGGCGCCCTATAGCGTCGCCACCGTAAGCCATCACCGCTGCCCCGACAACCTCTGCCCTGGTTGGCGCCGCCCGAGCCACGCCAACGCGCCAGCTCGCTCGTGGAACAGCCCAAGCTCATCCACTAGCTCGTCAGCTAGCGCCCGTTGCCGCCACATCGCCCTGTCCACTACAGAACGGCGGTCGCCGACGATCCTATCCACGGCCGCCGCGAACCGACCTAGCCGCACTATAAGTAGGGGCCCCCGAGCTCGTCCAGCCACTCAGGCGACCTCAGGCCACCCCCATAGCACCCCCATAGCCAGCAATCGTCGGGGGGAAGCCGTCTTCCCCGACTCCGGCCGGTTCGGCCGCCGCCACGTCCCAGTCCCGTTCGTCGCAACCAGGGCCCCCCTGCCCAGCCGACGCCACCACCCTACTCCCCTGGATCGTGCGGAGCCGCCCAAACCCTCAGCCATGATTGGAAGCCACCATAGCCCAAATCCCCAATCGTGCCCGAAGCCATCTCCGCCGTGAAGCACGCCGCCGGCGACTCCCTTCATCCCCACCTACCTAACGTCCACCGGGAGGACCGCCCTGGACTGGCGGATCCATCCCTGCCCTCGGATGCCCCTGAAGAGCCGTCGTTTGCCGGCGAAGATCGCCGAAGCTCCGCCTCCGTTCGGCCAAAGGAGAGGGAAGGCGGGGGAGACCGGTCAAACCTGACCAGTGGGCCCCCTGGACCCACTGTCAGTGACCACGGGCCGGTCCACACTGGATAAGTGAAGACGTAAATGCAAAGTACGTGTTCGACGTGTATCTATTCGAAACGTTTTCTTTTCTTTTTCTGTTTTATTTAAAACCAGAAATTTGACTGGCTATATCTTTCTAAATAAAACTCCAAGTGAGTTGATTCTTTTTCCTACCTCTCTCAAATATTGTCTAGTTTGTTTTCAGATTTATTTGAAAAAAATTCAGACAACTTTTTTGTACTGTTTTGAAACTATGTGTTAATTTGAATAATTTCAAAATTAGGTTTTTGAAGAAGAAGTCAACTTTCAAAAGGCACACCCCACTTGCATACTCTTGAAGGCAAGCATTCTGCACCCTGGCATAATATTTTTGTGTGTTGGTCGACACGATTATAACACCACCTTTATACGGAGAACTCGTTATTTTATGTGGAGATACGGTTATTTGCATGAATGGATATTGGAGATTTCCTTGCTGTTGGAAGTGGATATACTTGTGATGGTAATCGTCCTTGTATGCTTTGCATGCATGCCGGAAAGAAATCCGGGAAAGCCTCTGCCTTGGGTAGGCGTGAGCTTGTCTCCAGTCTTCGTCGGGACGGTCATGTCCGGTATGGCACAGTAAGGTATAATGAGTGGTGATTTTGTTGGTTAAAATATTTTTGTTATACATATCACGCAGGGGATTTTTAAACCTCCTGAGTCGACTATAGATTGAGTCTTGTTCCAGTAACCCCCATACTTGTTTCGTACTACCACTTGTCCCTGCCGCATGTAGGGTACGGTTCAGTAAGTTTTCAACCTCTTCCTAGCACACACCATACAGAGAGGCCATGGTGGAAGATACCGAATGCATCCGGTAGGCATGCCACTTGGTCCGGGGGCATGGGTGTTTCCGGTTGGGACCGAGAGGGGGGCACCCCTTAGAGCGCGCAATATAAATTTGATCCCATGCTATTCGAGGTTGTAGCCTCCCTACTTAGAGTTTTTCTTGACAGGTGTCATGGGTGATTCCAGACACCGGTAAGTTAAGCTGGTGTGAGGTGTGTTTGCAATTAAAAGACCGTAGACGGAATTAGTCCCGATGGACTAAAGGAATTTGTTACTCGTGGGTAAAGAATACACCCTCTGTAGAGATAATATCTATTCGAATAGCCATGTCCATGGTTAAGGACTACAGTCTGGGATGGGTCAAGTGTCGGTCTTAGTGTCGGTCTTCGAAGGAGAAACTGCTAAACCAAAACATGGATCATGACTTGTGCCCTATGATGATCATGATGATTATTATTATGGACTAACTCTTTATATTATTTGAAGTATTGAGTATCCCTGGGACGGTTCTACCTCCTGGATATTCACTATGATTGTTTTTCTTATAAGCCCTTTATGTGGTGTCGCTGAGACGCCCGACTGTGGCATACTTGTTATTTATTTACTTTATAAGCCCTTTATGTGGTGTCGCACAGACGCCCGACTGTGGCATGTTTGCTATTTATTTACCTTATAAGCCCTTTATGTGGTGTCGCTTAGATGCCCGACTGAGGCATGCTTCATATCATGATCCTTTCGAGGCGTCGCTCCAGACACCCGATCGGTGCATTTTATTTCTACTCCATTATTGCATATTCATGTTGCATATAAATAACCTGCTTGCATGCATCAGGGATTTTATTTTATGGCTGACATTGTGATCATAGAATATTTCAGTGCATGATTATCATTTATATTATACCCGTGTTCATAATGTTTGCGAGTACATTCAAAGTACTCACTGGCTTGTCCCTGGCTATTGTCTTGGCCAGATTTCTTGCATGGAGAGGAGCGTTGCGATGACAGCCTCGGAACCTAAGCAACAGTGATAGCAGCCTCGCAAAGATAGGAGTTATCCAGGTCACCTGTTCCTGTGGGAAATGGAGTCCCATAAACGCTGATGATCCACAAACCGCTTCCGCCATCAACCACTAGAAACCATTTGTTGTACTCATAGGACAGAATGGTCTTGTACTGTATATTTTGTATTTTGCTTGGAGTTTCTGTATCAAGTTGGTGCCTCATTAGCTAACAGTAATCATGGCGCTGGTGAGCACAAGGGCCATTTTTTGGAAATTAATATCCCGAAAATCCGGTCCTGACATAAGAATTATATCCTTAATGCACGCTAGGTGATAGACCAGCTGTAGGAGCTGATGCAGATGTTATGAATGTTTGGCAAGCTTGATCTGATGACTACTTGATAGTTTTGTGCGCCATGCTTTACAGCTTAGAATTGGGGCTCCAAATATGTTTTGAACGCCATGGAACATATAAGATGTTCCAAGAGATGAAATTGGTATTTCAGGCTCATGCCCATGTTGAGAGGTATGAGACCTCTGACAAGTACTTTGCCTAAAAGATGGAGGAGAATAGCTCAGCTAGTGAGCATGTGCTCAAAATATGTGGGTACTACAATTGGTTGAATCAAGTGGGAGTTAATCTTCTAGATAAGTTAGTGGTTGACAGATTTCTCCAGTCACTATCACCAAGCTACTAGAGCTTCGTGATGAACCATAAATATGCAAGGGATGAAGAAAACGATTCCCAAAGCTCTTCAGGATGCTGAAATCGGTGGAGGTAGAAATAAAAGGAGCATCAAGTGTTGATGGTTAACAAGACCACTAGTTTCGAGAAAGAGGGCAAGCGAAAGAAATGGAACTTCAAGAATAATGGCAACCAAGTTGCCGCTCCCATGAAGAAGCCCAAAGCTGGACCCAAGCTTGAAAGTGAGTGCTTCTACTGCGAAGGAAATGGTCACTAGAAGTGGAACTGCCCTAAATACTTGGCGGATAAGAAGGATGGCAAAGTAAACAAAGGTATATTTGATATACATGTTATTGATGTGTACCTTACTAGCCTCGTAGTAGCCCCTGGGTATTTGATACCGGTTTAGTTGCTAATATTAGTAACTAAAAACAGGAGTTGCAGAATAAACGGAGACTAGTTAAGGGCGAGGTGACAATGTGAGTTGGAAGTGTTTCCAATATTGATATGACCACCATCGCACACTCCCTCTACCTTCGGGATTAGTGTTGAGCCTGAATAAATTTATTTGATGTTTGCGTTGAGTATGAACAAGATTAGATCATGTTTATTGCAATACAATTATTCATTTAAGTCAGAGAATAATTGTTGTTCTGTTTACATGAATAAAACCTTCTATGGTCATACACCCAATGTGAATGGTTTATAGAATCTCGATCATAGTGATACATATATTCATAATATCGATACCAAAAGATGCAAAGTTGATAATGATAGTGCAACATACTTGTGGCACTGCCGTTTAGGTCATATTGGTGTAAAGCGCATGAAGAAACTCCATGCGGATGGATGTTTGGAATCACTTGATTATGAATCGTTTGATACTTGCAAACCATGCCTCATGGGAAAGATGACTAAAACTCCGTTCTCCGGAACAATGGAGCGAGATAATGACTTACTGGAAATAATACATACCGATGTATGCGGTCTGATGAGTGTTGAGGCACGCGGTGGGTATCATTATTTTCTAACCTTTACAGATGATTTGAGTAGATATGGGTATATCTACTTGATGAAACACAAATCTGAAACATTTGAAAAGTTCAAAGAATTTCATAGTGAAGTAGAGAATCATCGTAAAAAGAAAATAAAGTTTCTACGATCTGATCGTGGAGGTGAATACTTGAGTTACGAGTTTGGCCTTCATTTAAAACAATGTGGAATTGTTTCACAACTCACGCCACCTGAAACACCACAGCGTAATGGTGTGTCCGAACGTCGTAACCATACTTTATTATATATGGTGCATTTTCTGATATCTCTTACCAGTTTGCCTTTATCATTTTGGGGTTATGCGTTAGAGACAACCACATTCACGTTAAATAGGGCACCATCTAAATCCGTTGAAACGACACCGTATGAATTATGGTTTGGCAAGAAACCTAAGCTGCCATTTCTTAAAGTATGGGGATGCGATGCTTATGTTAAACAACTTTAGCCTGATAAGCTCGAACCCAAAGCGGAGAAGTGTGTCTTCATAGGATACCCTAAAGAGACCATTGAGTATACCTTCTACCGCATACCCGAAGGCAAGATTTTTGTTTCCAAGAATGGGTCCTTTATAGAGAAGGACTTTATCTCGAAAGAAGTGACTGGGAGGAAAGTAGAACTTGATGAGGTAGGTGTACCTTCTCTCGAATTAGAAAGTAGCACACCAGGGGAAAATGTTTATGTGATGCCTACACCAACTAGAGAGGAAGCTAATGATGATGATCATGAAATATTAGTTCAAGTTACTACTGAACTTCGTAGGTCGACCAGAACACGTTCCACACCAGAGTGGTATGATAATCCTATCCTGGAAGTCATGTTATTAGACCACGACGAACCTACGTACTATGAAGAAGCTATGATGAGCCCAGATTCCGATAAATGGCTTGAGGCCATGAAGTCTGAGATAGGATCCATGTATGAGAACAAAGTGTGGACTTTGGTGGACTTGCCCGATGATCGGCAGGCCATTGAAAATAAATGGATCTTCAAGAGGAAGACGGGCGCTGATGGTAATATCACTGTCTACAAAGCTCGACTTGTCGCGAAAGGTTTTCGACAAGTTCAAGGGGTTGACTAGGATGATACTTTCTCACCCGAAGCGATGCTTAAGTCTGTCCGAATCATGTTAGCAATTGCCACATTTTATGATTATGAAATCTGGCAAATGGACATCAAAACTACATTCCTTAATGGATTTATTAAAGATGAGTTGTATATGATGCAACCAGAAGGTTTTGTCGATCCTAAGGGTGCTAACAAAGTGTGCAAGCTCCAGCGATCCATCTATGGACTGGTGCTAACATCTCAGAGTTGGAATATACGCTTTGATGAGGTGATCAAAGCATATGGTTTTATACAGAATTATGGTGAAGCATGTATTTACAAGAAACTGAGTGGGAGCTCTGTAGCATTTCTGATATTATATGTGCATGACATATTGTTGATTGTAAATGATATAGAATTTTTGGATAGTATAAAAGGGTACTTGCATAAGAATTTTTCAATGAAAGACCTCGGTGAAGCTACTTATATATTGGGCATCAAGATCTATAGGGATAGATCGAGACACTTAATAGGACTTCCACAAAGCACATACCTTAACAAAGTTATGAAGAAGTTCAAAATGGATCAGTCAAAGAAAGGGTTCTTTCCTGTGTTGCAAGGTGTGAAATTGAGTCAGACTCTATGTCCGACCAAGACAAAAGATAGAGAGAAAATGAAAGTCATTCCCTATGCCTCAGCCATAGGTTCTATAAAGTATTCCATGCTGTGTACCAGACCTCTTGCGTGTCTTGCGATGATTTTGGCAAGGGGGTACAATAGTGATCCAGGAGTGGATCACTGGACATCGGTCAAAATTATCCTTAGTTACCTAAGAGGACTATGGAAATGTTTCTCGGTTATGGAGGTGATAAAGAGTTCGTCATAAAGGGTTACGTCGATGCAAGATTTGACACTGATTCGGATTACTCTGAATCTCAATCTGGATACGTATTGAAAGTGGGAGCAATTAGCTAGAGTAGCTCCATGTAGAGCATTGTAGACATAGAAATTTGCAAAATACATACAGATCTGAATGTTGAATGTGGCAGACACGTTAACTAAACCTCTCTCACAAGAAAAACATGGTCACACCTTAGTACTCTTTGGGTGTTAATCACATGGCTATATGAACTAGATTATTGAGTCTAATAATCTCTTTGGGTGTTAGTCACATGGCAATGTGAACTATGGGTGTTAATCACATGGCGATGTGAACTAGATTATTGACTCTAATGCAAGTGGGAGACTGGTGGAAATATGCCCTAGAGGCAATAATAAAATGGTTATTATTATATTTCCTTAATCATGATAAAGGTTTATAATTCATGCTAGAATTGTATTAACCAGAAACTTAAATACATGTGTGGATACATAAACAAATACCGTGTCCCTAGTGAGCCTCTACTAGACTAGCTCGTTGATCAAAAGATGGTTAAGGTTTCCTAACCATAGACATGAGTTGTCATTTGATAATAGGATCACATCATTAGGGGAATGATGTGATGGACAAGACCCATCTGTTAGCTTAGCATATGATCGTTCAGTTTATCGCTACTGCTTTCTTAATGCCAAATACATGTTTCTTTAACCATGAGATCATGCAACTCCCGGATACCGGAGGAATACCATGTGTGCTATCAAACATCACAACGTAACTGGGTGATCATAAAGATGCTCTACAGGTATCTCCGAAGGTGTCTGTTGAGTTGGCGTGAATCGAGATTGGGATTTGTCACTCCATAGCGGAGAGGTATCTCTGGGCCCTCTTGGTAATACACATCACAAGAAGCTTGCAAGAAAAGTAACTAAGGAGTTAGTTGCAAGCTGATGTATTACGGAATGAGTAAAGAGACTTGCCGGTAATGAGAATGAACTAGGTATAGAGATACCGACAATCGAATCTCGGGCAAGTAACATACCGACAGACAAAGGGAATTACATATGTTGTCATAAAGGTTCAACCGATAAAATATCTTCATGGAATATGTAGGAATCAATATGGGCATCTAGGTCCCACTATTGGTTATTGACTGGAGAGATGTCTCGGTCATGGCTACATAATTCCCAAACCCACAGGGCCGCACGCTTAACGTTCATTGACGCTAGATTAATATTGGGATATTTTTTGAGTGGTAACCTAATGTTGTTCGGAATCCCAGATGAGATCTCGGACGTCATGAGGAGTCTCGGAATGGTTGAGAGGTAAAGATTTATACATGGGAAGTCATATTTTGGGTTCCGGAAAAAGGTGCACTTTTTTGGGTATTGTACCGGGAAGGTTCCGGAGGGGTCCAGAAGTCCGCAAGTGGGTCCACCACGACCCAAGGGCTAGCATGGTCTGCGGAGAGGTACCCTGGCCTTATTGGGCTAGGTGCACCAAGTCCTCAAAAGCCCATGTGGCTAGGGAAGCCAAAAAAAGGAACGAGTCCTAGTAGGAATAGGATTGGACTTGGAGTCCAAGTCCTCTGCCCCTTAGTTGCGCCCTAGGGCTTGGAGGGGCTGTTTCCCATGCCCCTCCACCTATATAGAGGGTAAGGGGCACCCCAAGATGACACACCATGCCCTTGGCACCCCTCTCTCTCCCGTTACTCCGTAGTTCCACTGCCTCGTCTCGGCGACGCTTAGCGAAGCGCTGTAAGTGCTCCATGTTGGGGAACGTTGCAGAAAATTAAAAATTTTCCTACGGTTTCACCAAGATCCATCTATGAGTTCATCTAAGCAACGAGTCATGGGAGAGGGATTGCATCTACATACCACTTGTAGATCGCGTGCGGAAGCGTTCAAGGGAACGGTGATGATGGAGTCGTACTCGCCGTGATTCAAATCACAGATGACCAAGTGCTGAACGGACAGCACCTCCGCATTCAACACACGTACGATACGGACGACGTCTCCTACTTCTTGATCCAGCAAGGGGGAAGGAGAGGTTGAGGAAGAAGGCTCCAGCAGCAGCACGACGGCGTGATGATGGTGGTGAGGCAGTACTCCGACAGGGCTTCGCCAAGCGCTCAACGGAGGAGGAGAGGTGTGGGGGAGGGGAGGGGCTGCGCCTTGGATCAGGTATTCAGCCCTCCCCTCACCCCTCTATTTATAGGGGAAGGGGGAAGGGGGCCGGCCCCCTCTAGATGAGATCTAGAGGGGGGGCGGCCAGGGAGGGGGCTTGCCCCCCAAGCAAAGGGGGTGCACCCCCTTTAGGGTTCCCCCCCCCCCCCAACCCTAGGCACATGGGCCCAAGGGGGGGGGCGCCCAGCCCTCCAGGGGCTGGTTCCCTGCCCCATGCGGCCCATGTGTCCCACCAAGAGGGGTGTCCCCTCCCGGTGGACCCCCGGAACCCCTCCGGTGGCCCCGGTACAATACCGATATGCCCCCGAAACTTTCCGGTGTCCGCATGACAACTTCCCATATATAAATCTTTACCTCCAGACCCTTCCAGAACTCCTCGTGACGTCCGGGATCTCATCCGGGACTCCGAACAACATTCGGTTATCACATACAAGTCTTCCTTATAACCCTAGCGTCACCGAACCTTAAGTGTGTAGACCCTACGGGTTCGGGAGACACGTAGACATGACCGAGATGGCTCTCCAGTCAATAACCAACAGCGGGATCTGGATACCCATGTTGGCTCCCACATGCTCCTCGATGATGTCATCGGATGAACCACGATGTCGAGGATTCAATCAACCCCGTATGCAATTCCCTTTGTCAATCGGTACGTTACATGCCCGAGACTCGATCGTCGGTATCCCAATACCTCGTTCAGTCTCGTTACCGGCAAGTCACTTTACTCATACCGTAATGCATGATCCCGTGACCAAACACTTGGTCACTTTGAGCTCATTATGATGATGCATTACCGAGTGGGCCCAGAGATACCTCTCCGTCATACGGAGTGACAAATCCCAGTCTCGATCCATGTCAACCCAATAGACACTTTCAGAGATACCTGTAGTGCACCTTTATAGTCACCCAGTTACGTTGTGACGTTTGGTACACCCAAAGCACTCCTACGGTATCCGGGAGTTACACGATCTCATGGTCTAAGGAAGAGATACTTGACATTCGAAAAGCTCTAGCAAAATGAACTACACGATCTTGTGCTATGCTTAGGATTGGGTCTTGTCCATCACATCATTCTCCTAATGATGTGATCCCGTTATCAACGACATCCAAATGTCCATAGTCAGGAAACCATGACTATCTGTTGATCAACGAGCTAGTCAACTAGAGGCTTACTAGGGACGTATTGTGGTCTATGTATTCACACGTGTATTACGATTTCCGGATAATACAATTATAGCATGAATAAAAGACAATTATCATGAACAAGGAAATATAATAATAATGCTTTTATTATTGCCTCTAGGGCATATTTCCAACAGCCTCCCACTTGCAGTAGAGTCAATAATCTAGTTACATTGTGATGAATCGAACACCCATAGAGTTCTGGTGTTGATCATGTTTTGCTCGCGAGAGAGGTTTAGTCAACGGATCTGCGACATTCAGATCCGTATGTAATTTGCAAATATCTATGTCTCCATCTTGAACATTTTCACGGATGGAGTTGAAGCGACGCTTGATGTGCCTGGTCTTCTTGTGAAACCTGGGCTCCTTGGCAAGGGCAATAGCTCCAGTGTTGTCACAGAAGAGTTTGATCGGCCCCGACGCATTGGGTATGACTCCTAGGTCGGTGATGAACTCCTTCACCCAAATTGCTTCATGCGCTGCCTCCGAGGCTACCATGTACTCTGCTTCACATGTAGATCCCGCCATGACGCTCTGCTTGCAGCTGCACCAGCTTACTGCTCCACCATTCAACATATACACGTATCCGTTTTGTGACTTAGAGTCATCCAGATCTGTGTCAAAGCTAGCGTCGACGTAACCCTTTACGACGAGCTCTTCGTCACCTCCATAAACGAGAAACATGTCCTTTGTCCTTTTCAGGTACTTCAGGATATTCTTGACCGCTGTCCAGTGTTCCTTGCCGGGATTACTTTGGTACCTTCCTACCAAACTTATGGCAAGGTTTACATCAGGTCTGGTACACAGCATCGCATACATAATAGATCCTATGGCTGAGGCATAGGGGATGACGCTCATCTCTTCTTTATCTTTTGCCGTGGTCGGGCATTGAGCCGAGCTCAATCTCACACCTTGTAGTACAGCCAAGAACCCTTTCTTGGACTGATCCATTTTGAACTTCTTCAAAATCTTATCAAGGTATGTGCTTTGTGAAAGACATATGAGGCGTCTCGATCTATCCCTATAGATCTTGATGCCTAATATGTAAGCAGCTTCTACAAGGTCCTTCATTGAAAAACACTTATTCAAGTAGGCCTTTATGTTGTCCAAGAATTCTATATCATTTCCCATCAAAAGTATGTCATCTACATATAATATGAGAAATGCTACAGAGCTCCCACTCACTTTCTTGTAAACGCAGGCTTCTCCATAAGTCTGCATAAACCCAAACGCTTTGATCATCTCATCAAAGTGAATGTTCCAACTCCGAGATGCTTGCACCAGCCCATAAATGGATCGCTGGAGCTTGCATACTTTGTTAGCATTCTTAGGATCGACAAAATCCTCCGGCTGCATCATATACAGTTCTTCCTTAAGATGCCCGTTAAGGAATGCCGTTTTGACGTCCATCTGCCATATCTCATAATCATAGTATGCGGCAATTGCTAACATGATTCGGACGGACTTAAGCTTCGCTACGGGAGAGAAAGTCTCATCGTAGTCAATCCCTTGAACTTGCCGATAACCCGTAGCGACAAGTCGAGATTTATAGATGGTGACATTACCATCCGCGTCCGTCTTCTTCTTAAAGATCCATTTGTTTTCTATCGCTCGCCGATCATCGGGCAAGTCAGTCAAAGTCCATACTTTGTTTTCATACATGGATTCTATCTCGGATTTCATGGCTTCTAGCCATTTGTTGGAATCTGGGCCCGCCATCGCTTCTTCATAGTTCGAAGGTTCACCGTTGTCTAACAACATGATTTCCAGGACAGGGTTGCCATACCACTCTGGTGTGGAACGTGTCCTTGTGGACCTACGAAGTTCAGTAGTAACTTGATCAGAAGTACCTTGATCATCATCATTAATTTCCTCTCCGGTCCGTGTAGGCATCACAGGAACGTTTTCCTGCGCTGCACTACTTTCCGGTTCAAGAGGTAGTACTTCATCGAGTTCTACTTTCCTCCCACTTACTCCTTTCGAGAGAAACTCTTTTTCCAGAAAGGATCCGTTCTTGGCAACAAAGATCTTGCCCTCGGATCTTAAGTAGAAGGTATACCCAATGGTTTCCTTAGGGTATCCTATGAAGACGCATTTTTCCGACTTGGGTTCGAGCTTTTCAGGTTGAAGTTTCTTGACATAAGCATCGCATCCCCAAACTTTTAGAAACGACAGCTTAGGTTTCTTCCCAAACCATAATTCATACGGTGTCGTCTCAACGGATTTAGACGGTGCCCTATTTAAAGTGAATGTAGTTGTCTCTAGAGCGTATCCCCAAAATGATAGCGGTAAATCGGTAAGAGACATCATAGATCGCACCATATCCAATAGAGTGCGATTACGACGTTCGAACACACCGTTACGCTGAGGTGTTCCAGGCGGCGTGAGCTGTGAAACAATTCCACATTTTCTTAAGTGTGTACCAAATTCGTGACTTAAATATTCTCCTCCACGATCCGATCGTAAGAACTTTATCTTTCGGTCATGTTGATTCTCTACTTCATTCTGAAATTCCTTGAACTTTTCAAAGGTCTCAGACTTGTGTTTCATCAAGTAGACATACCCATATCTACTCAAGTCATCAGTGAGAGTGAGAACATAACGATATCCTCCGCGAGCCTCAACGCTCATTGGACCACACACATCAGTATGTATGATTTCCAACAAGTTGGTTGCTCGCTCCATTGTTCCGTAGAACGGAGTCTTGGTCATTTTGCCCATGAGGCATGGTTCGCATGTGTCAAATGATTCATAATCGAGAGACTCTAAAAGTCCATCAGCATGGAGCTTCTTCATGCACTTGACACCAATGTGACCAAGGCGGCAGTGCCACAAGTATGTGGGACTATCGTTATCAACTTTACATCTTTTGGTATTCACGCTATGAATATGTGTAACATTACGTTCGAGATTCATTAAGAATAAACCATTGACCATCAGGGCATGACCATAAAACATATCTCTCATATAAATAGAATAACCATTATTCTCAGATTTAAATGAGTAGCCATCTCGTATCAAACGAGATCCAGATACAATGTTCATGCTCAAACTTGGCACTAAATAACAATTATTGAGGTTTAAAACTAATCCTGTAGGTAAATGTAGAGGTAGCGTGCCGATGGAGATCACATCGACCTTGGAACCATTCCCGACGCGCATCGTCACCTCGTCCTTCGCCAGTCTCCGCTTATTCCGCAGCTCCTGCTGTGAGTTACAAATGTGAGCAACGGCACCGGTATCAAATACCCAGGAGTTACTACGAGTACTGGTAAGGTACACATCAATTACATGTATATCAAATATACCTTTAGTGTTGCCGGCCTTCTTGTCTGCTAAGTATTTGGGGCAGTTCCGCTTCCAGTGACCCTTCCCCTTGCAATAAAAGCACTCAGTCTCAGGCTTGGGTCCATTCTTTGACTTCTTCCTGGCAACTGGCTTACTGGGCGCGGCAACATCTTTGCCGTCCTTCTTGAAGCTCTTCTCACCCTTGCCCTTCTTGAACTTAGTGGTCTTATTAACCATCAACACTTGATGTTCTTTCTTGATTTCAACCTCTGCTGACTTCAGCATTGAGAATACTTCAGGAATGGTCTTCACCATCCCCTGCATATTGTAGTTCAACACAAGGCTCTTGTAGCTCGGTGGGAGCGACTGAAGGATTCTGTCAATGACCGCCTCTTCCGGGAGATTGATCTCCAACTGGGACAGGCGGTTGTGCAACCCAGACATTTTGAGTATGTGCTCACTGACAGAACTGTTTTCCTCCATCTTACAACTATAGAACTTGTCGGAGACTTCATATCTCTCGACCCGGGCATGAGCTTGGAAAACCATTTTCAGCTCCTCGAACATCTCATATGCTCCGTGCTTCTCAAAACGCTTTTGGAGCCCCGGTTCTAAGCTGTAAAGCATGCCGCACTGAACGAGGGAGTAATCATCAGCGCGTGATTGCCAAGTGTTCATAACGTCTTGGTTCTCTGGGATGGGTGCTTCACCTAGTGGTGCATCTAGGACATAATCTTTCTTGGCTGCTATGAGGATGATCCTCATGTTCCAGACCCAGTCCGAATAGTTGCTGCCATCATCTTTCAGCTTGGTTTTCTCTAGGAATGCGTTGAAGTTCATGTTGACATGAGCGTTGGCCATTTGATCTACAAGACATATTTTGCAAAAGTTTTAGACTAAGTTCATGATAATTAAGTTCATCTAATCAAATTATTTAATGAACTCCCACTCAGATTAGACAGCCCTCTAGTCATCTAAGTGTTACACGATCCGAGTCGACTAGGCTGTGTCCGATCATCACGTGAGACGGACTAGTCATCATCGGTGAACATCTCCATGTTGATCGTATCTTCCATACGACTCGTGTTCGACCTTTCGGTCTCTGTGTTCCGAGGCCATGTCTGTACATGCTAGGCTCGTCAAGTTAACCCTAAGTGTTCTGCATGTGTAAATCTGTCTTACACCCGTTGTATGTGAACGTAAGGATCTATCACACCTGATCATCACGTGGTGCTTCGAAACGACGAACTTTAGCAACGGTGCACAGTTAGGGGGAACACTTTCTTGAAATTATTATAAGGGATCATCTTATTTACTACCGTCGTTCTAAGTAAACAAGATGCATAAACATAATAAACATCACATGCAATTATATAATAGTGACATGATATGGCCAATATCATATAGCTCCTCTGATCTCCATCTTCGGGGCTCCATGATCATCTTCGTCACCGGCATGACACCATGATCTCCATCATCATGATCTCCATCATCGTGTCTTCATGAAGTTGTCACGCCAACGACTACTTCTACTTCTATGGCTAACGCGTTTAGCAATAAAGTAAAGTAATTTACATGGCGTTCTTCAATGACACGCAGGTCATACAAAAAATAAAGACAACTCCTATGGCTCCTGCCGTTTGTCATACTCATTGACATGCAAGTCGTGATTCCTATTACAAGAACATGATCTCATACATCACAATATATCATTCATCATTCATCACAACTTCTGGCCATATCACATCACATGAAAATTGCTGCAAAAACAAGTTAGACGTCCTCTAATTGTTGTTGCATCTTTTATGTGGCTGCAATTGGGTTCTAGCAAGAACGTTTTCTTACCTACGAATAACCACAACGTGATTTTGTCAACTTCTATTTACCCTTCATAAGGACCCTTTTCATCTAATCCGCTCCAACTAAAGTAGGAGAGACAGACACCCGCTAGCCACCTTATGCAACTAGTGCATGTCAGTCGGTGGAACCTGTCTCATGTAAGCGTACGTGTAAGGTCGGTCCGGGCCGCTTCATCCCACAATACCGCTGAAGCAAGAAAATACTAGTAGCGGCAAGCAAGTTGACAAGATCTACGCCCACAACAAAATTGTGTTCTACTCGTGCAATAGAGAACTACGCATAGACCTAGCTCATGATGCCACTATTGGGGAACGTTGCAGAAAATTAAAAATTTTCCTACGGTTTCACCAAGATCCATCTATGAGTTCATCTAAGCAACGAGTCATGGGAGAGGGATTGCATCTACATACCACTTGTAGATCGCGTGCGGAAGCGTTCAAGGGAACGGTGATGATGGAGTCGTACTCGCCATGATTCAAATCACCGATGACCAAGTGCTGAACAGACAGCACCTCCGCGTTCAACACACGTACGGTATGGACGACGTCTCCTCCTTCTTGATCCAGCAAGGGGGAAGGAGAGGTTGAGGAAGAAGGCTCCAGCAGCAGCACGTGATAGAGGCGGGGTGTCCCGATCTTTCGATGAGATGATAACTATCGATTTGGTGGAGACGACTTTGACGATCCGACTACAAACGTGCAACGACGTTGTGCCTTAGCAATCGCTAAACCAACTCCGAGAGGTTATTGACCACGCCGGAGCACGATCAACCTGACCACGAAGGTCTATTCCTGCAAGCAATCGAAGAACAAGCAAGAATATGATAAAAGCAATCTGAATATCGCGAATATGTATGAAGTATTGATAATGGTGGGGATCCGAAAAGTGGTCTTGGTCTGGTCGTTGGACACAAACGAAGCACACGAAGTTGCAATGGCTAACTTTTAACTAAACAAATCCCAAGGAAAAGCTACTAGATGGATCTACTTATATAGGAGCAAGGGGTGGCGGCCAAGGAGGTGGAAGGACGTCCCAAGGCAGCCTAAAACTAAATCTAGGTCGCACAAGGCCAATGGGCCCAAGTGGAGGTGATGTAACACCTTTGGACTTGTAGTTTGACTCAGATTCTGCTGCAGCATCAGATTGTTTCGTCCACAACTCAATGATCCGGACTAATTTGAAGGTGATTCCAATTGGGTTGGAAAGTGCACGAAATCTAGTTTCCAACAAAAAAAGAATCACCCAATTCGGAGTCCGTATGAAAAACTTGTGTGCGTTTTGAGTCAGGTATGTCTGTGCAGTCCGAATCTGAATTCAGAACGTGAGAGACTTGGACTCTATCTTCTCTTGGGCCAAAAGTGACGTGAGAGAACTTTTTGGACAGCAAATAAACATCTCTTTCTTCCTTATCTTCATATGTGGATTGTACAAATGTCCCATACACCTGCAATTAGACAAAACACAAAAGTGTGTGAAGTATTTTTGTTCTGGATAACATAAATAGATTATTGAATAGTTTGCACTAGAAATCACCTGACAAATATGCATATATGCAATATTTTTGGTCATATCCAAGGTAGTCATGTCCTCATCATCCTCCCCTTCTTGAAAATAAAGCCGTCCTCGGCGTTGCTTAATCTGAAATGTGGCTAACAAAAGAGACAAGGTGTACATGTTGTATATGTATATGTCATCCATTTTTACTTCCCTCGATTTTTGCATATATGACACATGAATAGATGAGTAACTTGCATAGTTCATAAAATATAAAGCCAAAAAATTAGCACAAGAAGTAGAAGGCATGAAAATATTGCAACTCAGTTTGCACATATAAGTGAAGCTCTTATTCATTTCAAAAGATTGACAATGTTCATCATTAAACCATCCCAACATTGGTGAATAAACCTTACTTGCATCAAATTTACATGCTACAACATGCTTAAATAAGCAAACATGCAATAAGTCATTTAACACAGAATCATCACCAAGATTAGAGGTCATATCAAAATGATTAAACATTGGTTCTTTTGCATCAATAGTTAATTCAATGGGTGCACTCAAAATTGTTGGTATTTCAGTTGTTTGATCACATGGCAAAGTCAAATTATCAACGTAGTCCTCTAAAATAGGTGGTGTGATCAAAGTAGTGGGTAGCTCATCAGATGGTGCATTCAAGTTGACAAGGAATTCATCATTCTCATGTAGAGATGGAAGATCAGTACCTTTGTCATTACCTCTTATGATCAACTCAGATGATGTAGCCACTCTCGGGGGCGATGTGTCACATGGTGGAGGTGATGTAGTCCTGACAACAACGGATGTGGTTGTCATAGTATGCCTAGTAGTTGAAGGAACAATTATATCAACTCTTGGAATGTGCACCGTGCGCTTGTTCTCCTCGTGGCCAACACGTCGTTTTATTTCCTATTCAGCTTTGCAAGCAAGATGAAACAAATGGTCCATAGGATAACACTCTTCATGAATTAGTATCTCTTGAATATCACGGTTTAATCCTCCCCAAAATCTATCCATAAAATCATCTTCACTTTCTTCTAAAGAGGAATGCAACAAGGTAGTTTGTAAATCATCATAATATTTTGTTACAGTTTCACTACCTTGTTTTAAGTGTTGCAACTTCTTAATCATGTCACGAGTATAATAAGCAGGGACGAAAGTATGTCGCATGGCAAGTTTCAAATCATCCCAAGTAGTAGGTATATAATCAGGGTGTAACCGACAATATTCACTCCACCAAACCAAAGCATAACCAGTGAAAGAACCAACCGCAACCTTAACTTTTTTATGTTCATTGAAATTATGGGAAGCAAATATATTTTTTATGTCGAACTCCCATTCAATATATAAAGCAGGTTTAAAATGGCCATTAAATGATGGTATAGATACATTAACCTGATCATGTGCATTTGGATGTTTGTGCACCTCTCGTGACGGTTGTGGTATTTGCAAAGGTGGTGGCACGTCTCCCGCGATCGACAAAGCCCATGAATTGACTCTGTATCCTGTCATGATTAGTAGAACAAGAAACAAAACCCAAAAATAATGTTCCTATAACTACTAGGATGTGGTGGTAAAACGCTCACAGTAAAGCAAATATCAATGTCTTACAAGTTCTTACCATGCAGCAGGCGGTGATCGGCAACCAGCGGTGTCAAGTAACTCCGAATATTGAGTAAAGCGATTGCCAGGGGAGCGTATGTATACACGGTGTAGAAATATGTGGAGCTGGGTTGGCTATATATGGTAGCAAAAGATTAGCAATAATCAATTCAAAGATGCAATGTTGAATAAACGCTCAACAAAGGTACTGTGCTGGTCCTAGGCTAGACCGGACTAGAGACGCGAGCCTAGAACACTAATGAGGTCATGGTGTAGCACAACTAGCATCAATGAAGGATACTAAGTAGCTCTTGACAGCAAGATATAAGTGAAGATAATGATGAAAAACAACTGCCAAGCAGGATATACAACAACTCTCTCTCCAACTTTCCTCTTAAAAAGTTTGAGCCAATTTTCTGGTAAATTCTTGCAAAGAATGCTACTAACTCAAGCTTTCCAATGCAAAAAGAATCACTCAATTCCGAGTTGATATGAGGAGTCAAAGAATTCTAAAACTGGCCTGAAAAATTGGAACAAGCTGTGTTCACGAACTTCAGAGGGCAAAAAGACCTATTTAGAAGCCGATTTTGAGGTGTCAAATATTGAACTAGCTTCTGCAACTATTTAGATGCGGATCGTCTCTAGCTTCAATTTGAGTACTCACGGAGCCAAAACGGACTTCGTACGAGGAAGATACACCTGTTTTACTGAACAGTGCGCAAAACAGATTCCAATCCGAATTCAGGTACGAGATTGATTCTAGATAGATTCGATTTTTTTTCTCTCCTTTTTTTCTCACGCTTTTTTTTTCTTTTTCTTCTCTCTCTTTTTCTTTTTTTTTCTTTCCTTTTTTCTCTTTTTTTTTCTCTCTCTTTTTTTTCTCCCTCTTTCCAAGACAAACTAGATAAGATGCAGATTGGATTAGGCGAAGATGTGAATGACCTCAACTATGATTATGACAATGAACAATGCGTAGCACGTGGTGGAAATTAATAGATGGGATGGTGGACGGCGGAAGGGATAATGATGCAGCGGCGGCGTGACTAATGTGAACAAAACTCGAAACTCTAAAAGAACTAGACACTAAGACCAGCAACTGACACGACGATGCAACCGATAATTCAACTATGCAAGCAATGAGTAGAAAATTGCAAAGGCTCAGACTGGCTTGGATAAAGGATGAAAAGATCTAGCTTTTTTTTTGTGGCTTTTTCTTGGACAATAGGTAAGAAAAAAAATCTAATCTAGGAAAAACTGGAAATTCTCACCGAGCAACCTGAAAACTGATACCACTTGATAGAGGCGGGGTGTCCCGATCTTTCGATGAGATGATAACTATCGATTTGGTGGAGACGACTTTGACGATCCGACTACAAACGTGCAACGACGTTGTGCCTTAGCAATCGCTAAACCAGTCCGAGAGGTTATTGACCACGCCGGAGCACGATCAACTTGACCACGAAGGTCTATTCCTGCAAGCAATCGAAGAACAAGCAAGAATATGATAAAAGCAATCTGAATATCCCGAATATGTATGAAGTATTGATAATGGTGGGGATCCGAAAAGTGGTCTTGGTCTGGTCGTTGGACACAAACGAAGCACACGAAGTTGCAATGGCTAACTTTTAACTAAACAAATCCCAAGGAAAAGCTACTAGATGGATCTACTTATATAGGAGCAAGGGGTGGCGGCCAAGGAGGTGGGAGGACGTCCCAAGGCAGCCTAAAACTAAATCTAGGTCGCACAAGGCCAATGGGCCCAAGTGGAGGTGATGTAACACCTTTGGACTTGTAGTTTGACTCGGATTCTGCTGCAGCATCAGATTGTTTCGTCCACAACTCAACGATCCGGACTAATTTGAAGGTGATTCCAATTGGGTTGGAAAGTGCACTAAATCTAGTTTCCAACAAAAAAAGAATCACCCAATTCGGAGTCCGTATGAAAAACTTGTGTGTGTTTTGAGTCAGGTATGTCTGTGCAGTCCGAATCTGAATTCAGAACGTAAGAGACTTGGACTCTATCTTCTCTTGGGCCAAAAGTGACGTGAGAGAACTTTTTGGACAGCAAATAAACATCTCTTTCTTCCTTATCTTCATATGTGGATTGTACAAATGTCCCATACACCTGCAATTAGACAAAACACAAAAGTGTGTGAAGTATTTTTGTTCTGGATAACATAAATAGATTATTGAATAGTTTGCACTAGAAATCACCTGACAAATATGCATATATGCAATATTTTTGGTCATATCCAAGGTAGTCATGTCCTCATCAGCACGACGGCGTGATGATGGTGGAGAGGCAGTACTCCGACAGGGCTTCGCCAAGCGCTCAACGGAGGAGGAGAGGTGTAGGGGAGGGGAGGGGCTGCGCCTTGGATCAGGTATTCAGCCCTCCCCTCACCCCTTTATTTATAGGGGAAGGGGGAAGGGGGCCAGCCCCTTCTAGATGAGATCTAGAGGGGGGGGCCAGGGAGGGGGCTTGCCCCCCAAGCAAAGGGGGTGCGCCCCCTTTAGGGTCCCCCCCCCAACCCTAGGCGCATGGGCCCAGGGGGGGCGCCCAGCCCTCCAGGGGCTGGTTCCCTGCCCCATGCGGCCCATGTGGCCCACCAAGAGGGGTGGCCCCTCCCGGTGGACCCCCGGAACCCCTCCGGTGGCCCCGGTACAATACCGATATGCCCCCGAAACTTTCCGGTGTCCGCATGACAACTTCCCATATATAAATCTTTACCTCCGCACCCTTCCGGAACTCCTCGTGACGTCCGGGATCTCATCCGGGACTCCGAACAACATTCGGTAATCACATACAAGTCTTCCTTATAACCCTAGCGTCACCGAACCTTAAGTGTGTAGACCCTACAGGTTCGGGAGACACGTAGACATGATCGAGACGGCTCTCCGGTCAATAACCAACAGCGGGATCTGGATACCCATGTTGGCTCCCACATGCTCCTCGATGATGTCATCGGATGAACCACGATGTCGAGGATTCAATCAACCCCGTATGCAATTCCCTTTGTCAATCGGTACGTTACATGCCCGAGACTCGATCGTCGGTATCCCAATACCTCGTTCAGTCTCGTTACCGGCAAGTCACTTTACTCGTACCGTAATGCATGATCCCGTGACCAAACACTTGGTCACTTTGAGCTCATTATGATGATGCATTACCGAGTGGGCCCAGAGATACCTCTCCGTCATATGGAGTGACAAATCCCAGTCTCGATCCGTGTCAACCCAACAGACACTTTCGGAGATACCTGTAGTGCACCTTTATAGTCACCCAGTTACGTTGTGACGTTTGGTACACCCAAAGCACTCCTACGGTATCCGGGAGTTACACGATCTCATGGTCTAAGAAAGAGATACTTGACATTCGAAAAGCTCTAGCAAAACGAACTACACGATCTTGTGCTATGCTTAGGATTGGGTCTTGTCCATCACATCATTCTCCTAATGATGTGATCCCGTTATCAACGACATCCAAATGTCCATAGTCAGGAAATCATGACTATCTGTTGATCAACGAGCTAGTCAACTAGAGGCTTACTAGGGACGTATTGTGGTCTATGTATTCACACGTGTATTACGATTTCCGGATAATACAATTATAGCATGAATAAAAGACAATTATCATGAACAAGGAAATATAATAATAATAATGCTTTTATTATTGCCTCTAGGGCATATTTCCAACACTCCACCACCACCACCACGATGCCGTCGTGTTGGTTGTGATCCCATCTACTTATCCTCTCCCGCTTGCTGGATTTAGAAGGAGGAGATGTCATCGAGCCACACATGTGCTAAAATCGGAGGTGTCGTTCGTTCGGCACTAGATCGGTTGGATTGTGATCGGATCACAAAGAGTAGGACTACATCAACCACGTGATAAACGCTTCCGCCTAGCGATCTACAAGGGTATGTATATGCTCTCCCCCTCTCGTAGCTATGCATCTCCATGGATAGATCTGGTTGTGACGTTCCCCATCATGGATTGGTTGATTGGATAAGCGAGTGTAAGTTTGCGGGGTCCACCATCCATGTTCAAAGAGATTGTACGGGTTCCAAGGGATTGTTTTCATGTCTATTTTTGTGTCATTATGGGCTCTGGCTTAACTAAATAAGTTGCAAGGACCTGACCTCGTATGAACAGCAGATGTAGGTGTGATATGTTGTGTGGGTCATACAAGGTGGGCTCAGGAAACTACTTCCCAAAGGCTTCATCTTGGTATTCCCAGGTACTTAACACCTCGAGTTTAGCAAGTGGTATCAAGTAGGTCATGCAGGCAAAGTAAACAAATCTCTCGAGAGTGTAAAATTTTATCATGATTAGCCGCGTACTTGGTTATGGACAACTTTGAGAAACTTGGCCAGGAACTGTTGGGAAGATCTCATCACCATAATTTTCCTAACTACAATTTGTTGTGTTGAACAAGGGAATATGATCTCTGTTGGAAGCAAGCAATGGTAAAGGACTTCCATTCGGATTGATCCAATGGGCTAGAGTTACTGTTGAGCCAGTGTACACAATATATTAGAGTAGATCCACCTATCACAAGTTAGGATAAAACTACTTTGCTTTGTGCAAAACAAAACACAAACCTCCGCTTACCCCAAATTGCACGTAGGCGACGTAGGTCTATTATAATCTTCATTGTAATACTTACCAGTATAATCAATGTATTGACCATTGTGGCCGCAAAGCATTATGTTGCAGGGGACTAGTAAGAGGGGTGATGTTTACTTAGGGTCACAAATCTCCCCTCGACCTGGTTCGCTTATGGCGTAGGTGGGGTTCTTTAGAGTTTACTAGATCATTGATGGCGCGCGTTGCTGCGCCCGTCCATTTTATCAATAGAATGGTAAAAGTTTTAATAGTATATATGATTCCACAAAACACGGTAGAGTAGTACTTCTAGGATAAACAACGTAAAATAACACGCTGAACCATATATCTGCAGATGTAAGTTGAATCATAGAATCTGTTCGCACACTCATTCATTTTGATAAAAGGGTAATATAAATATATTTTTAAACTTCTTAAGTATAATTATATAAAAAATAATGGTAGTACAATATGTATACTCGACATATGCATTCACTAAAAAATACAATATTTTTAATAGTTGGTCCATAATAAACTGACGACATACAAGCGATAACAGTACGGCCAAAGAAATACATTGTACACAAGGGAGCTACTTTACCCATTCTCTTGAAAATGGGAATAAATTGGAAAGAGCGCTGACATACAACTTTATACTGAGGTAGACACGAGTCGAATTAGAAAGCTCGTAGGAGTTGTCAATCACACTTACTTTACATCTTTTCAAATTTGTTGCGGTATCAAAAGGTAACGAATTAGGTTAGTGAGGGCATGTCAAAATATTATATGTGACAGTAGGCTGTTTCCTAGCAAAAAACAACTTTTAGAAGAAGAAAGACCTTGTATGCAAGTAGCCTAGAACATTGACTGAATGCCAATATTTGCAACAGTCAAGAAACCTCATAAAATATGAAGATACTTTTTTTTCTAGTTGTGGGCTGTGGCTACAAACAAATGGTACCAGGTAAAGCAACGACATACGTAATCCCTCGTTCCCATGGAAATGGTTAGAATTTTTTTAAATCTGATCAGTTATAATTTTCTCCCCAAAAGCTAGCAGGCCATGGAGTAATCTAATCACCAATTAAGACCATCAGATTTAGTACAGTTAATGGTAAGATAACATATCTGGTAATGAAAAAGTGTGTCATTTTCCCATGATCAGATAATACTATCATACAGAAAATGATTTGACATCCTAGACAGACCACAAATAAAAATTTCCAAACCAGTTTAGTACTTACAGAGAAACACATGTCTGGAGGCGATGAAAAGGTCTCTTGGAAAATAGGATTATCTTGTGAATTCAACCTTTGAGGAAACAAATGAAATATAAACAGAAAACTTAAATTCAAACTTACTGATTACATATGATATTTCTATCCAAATTGTACTATACAAGGTAAAATCATACCAAGGTCACTGAGATAGCTCCACCAAAACATATGTTTTGCAATATTGGCAAGTAACATAAGGTGGGACAATAGTGCATAACAAATACATGGAACAACAATAACAATCCATAGTTCAATTAAAAAAATTGTCAAAATTATGAAAGTCAAACTAAAAGAAGTTACCCAACTGATTATTGTACAGATGCATTCATTATTTGTGATAGTGGGTAACCTAGTTTCAGATCCCTTCAAAAGTTAATTAGTGAAAACTTCTAAACATAGCTTTACTGTGTTAGAAAAGGTGGCTCGTTTTCAAGTAAAGGAAATTTAACTCATGAAAAAATGTTGATAATATAAGTTGCAGTATAAGACAGAAATTAAATTACAAAATATATATACCAAATTCTTGCCAGTTTATTTTTAAGGGCTTTGAGTGAAAGGTTGCATATTTGACTTTTCAGGTACATTGTTACCTGCAAGCGGAGCATAAGAAAAACAAAAAATATTTCAATTAAGTGATGTTAGTAGGATTACCAAATTATAGAGCTAAGAAGCTTGGAATAACTAATACTTGAATGGGGATGAAAAATAACCCTATGGCATCCATGCTACTATGACGACTATTAATTTCCATTCTCGTGAGATGCCCCATTGTCAGTTGCACATATTAATTTTAGTTTTAGTCACATGTCACATGGGAGAGAACCAAGTATGTGAACATTTCGAAATAGAGATATTGGGTATAGATGAAGAGGAAGCTGCTCAATGTACAGAATCGTCTGGAGCATCTGCCCGTCTCCTCTCAGATCCTCTCTCCAGTGGTGACTCAGGCAGTACAGGCGCGCGCCTGCCAGTCTACAAATATGCTCAAATCAGTTGACCACCGCCAACAACATTAGCTGTATGTACAAATTAGATTGGAAGGATGTCAGGACAAAGAATTTTTTTGGTGGAAGAAGGATTCGTACATGAAACGGAAACGGAAAGAAATATAGGGGGACCTGATGTACTGTTGTTGCCCATACACATGTCCTCTCTTGTACAGTGCCCTCCATCACCTCCAATCTGAATTCTGCAGAGCACCAATAGAGGCCCGACCTCCTTGTGCAGTTGCTGGAGCACCATGGAGAAGAACAGGTTGCCCACAAAGAGTTCCCTGTACTAAGAAAAAGTGTGGAAGATTGAATTAAAATAGGCGTTGATCCACCGTCGTCGGCTAGGAGCAGGATGAGACGTCATCCGTCACCGGCGCCGTTGCCGCCAGAGCTATGCATGTGGAGATGTGTCCCAAAGACCAGTGGCCCTTGCCGCACGCTCGCCCCGCCCAGGACTACCTGGAAACCTAGCACGGTTTTCATCGCCGCAACCTCAGCGGAGGCATCGCCGGCTCGTTTCCGCTGCCGCCAGCTCGGTTAGGGATTCTCAGGGCCTGATAGAGAAGGGGGAGGATGAGCGAACTGACCTGGATGCAGCCGCTCTAGCACCGGATCCCCTCCGGCGCCTCGCCTTGGCTGGATCCCCTGGACCGCCGGTGGCCTCGCACGGTCGCACCCGTCTTATCAACTCCCTTGAGCGCTAGATCCCTCACGACGGCTGGCATCCGCTCGACCCCCTCGACCACCAGTTCCGCTAGCGTCGCCTCCTCGGCTACAGATGATATAATGGGCCATTGAAGCCCAGTCAACGACAGGCCTCCAAAAAAGTTTCCAGAATAGCTGCCATTAGGACAGGCGGCCCAGTCGCAGTAAACTGGCGCTGAAACATGATCTGACGGCCATAAACAATCTGAATCTGTAATCCAACGGTCAAAATGACTGAGGGCGTGAGAGAGCTCGCTTTAGGATCGGTTATACTGTCCTAAATTTGTGTTCCCGTTGTAATGCTACTTATTTGGACTAGCCTTGGGCTAGAGTTGGACAATATTATTTTGGATCCTTGCGATGTACTAGAATAATGCATTTCTGTTTGGTATTATCGATACCGTGTATGCTGGTAACTGTCCTGGGGCTGGTGTGTTAAGCATGGAGGCCTAAACCTTATCAAGTTGGTCGTTACACATCTTCTGTATGATGGGAGTCCTGCATCAACTCATCAATTCCACTAATCACGTCAATATCATGTGTAATGTTCAACACATTTTCCCCTCTGTCACCACCATGTGCATTTATATGTTCACCATGTTTACTCCAACATGCATATCCCAACATGAATCCCCTCTTGATCAAATGTGTCTGGATCTCTGTAGTGCTTTTAATATTTTTGCAATTTTCAGACACGAAACATAGGTAAAATGTCCCTTTCCCTTCCCTTCTCAATCTATCTTGATCGGCTGTTTCCAAAAAACCTAACAACCCATCCTTGAACTCATTTCTCAAACGGTTCTCGGTGTATATCCAAGCTCGATCCATGCCTGCAACATAACAAAAGCACCACATTAATAACCTACTATTACAAGAAAGTATATGTGCATCATAATTATATAATTAACATAGTAGCACATATTTTTATTTTACTCTTCATTAACTTTGTTTTACAACAATTCTTTGTAAACTTTGCCCAACGTTATAGTCATATTTATTAGCATATACAATATCAAATATCAATACCATTGAATTCATCTACACATGCATAACATCAACTTCACTTAAGGAACATGCAAAGTACATCAAAACAGAGGGAGTGTGTGCCTTCGATTCAGTTACAAAGGGATAACAGAAGCCCCCCCCCCCTTAAAAATGGCGCCTGACGACAACCCACCACTTCAAATCGATGACTGGCAGCAGCCATCCCTCATAATGGTGCCTGACAACAGCCATCCACCCCAAATCGATGATCGGTGGCATCCATCCCATCTAAATGGTGTCCGGCAACAACCCTCTATCTTGAACCAATGATAGCGACAATAGTAGCCTCCCCCTCAAAACGATTACCAGCGACAACCCTCCACCTTAGATCGATGACAAGCAACAACCGCCATCCCACTCGGCATGGTCAAGAGCGACAACACTACCCACTCAAGTGAATGGACAATTTCCCAGCAAAATCAGAGTCTGCCAGATTGGTTACCAAAGTATTGGAGGCAGTTTCCAAATTGCGACCACCACCGTGTATTCTCAAGTATTGGAGGCGGTTTCAAAATTGCAACCGCCACCGTGTATTCTCAAAGGTGGTGTCATTTCATAACCGCATGCAATAAATAAGTATTGCGTATGGTTTCTGAACTGCAATCAGATACTCATGTGGAACTACCTCTATTGTTCAACATTACATACGACTTTGTTCCTCTGGTCACAACTGCTTAGGTGGGGGCAGTGGCAGAGCGTAAAGCAAATTTTAGAGGGGCCAGATGAGTGTATGACATAGAAAAGATATGGTGATAGCCTATTTGGCAAAAAAAACTTGAAAGAGGGGGCCAGGGACCGGGTTGGTCCCGCCGACGCTTCGCCACGAGGGGGGGGGGGACTTTAATGCCTGTTTTTCTACTAGTGCGGCCTCACATGACAAACTTATGATGTTTGCGTACTTCTCCATAGTGAAACACATGAATCTCTTACCGTGAACAATCTGTTGAAGAGACAACCCCCAATATGAGTAAAATTTTGTGAATTGTTATTTACATGTAGAACATGAATTGTTATTTACATGTACAACATGAATTTAAACACGAAATTTGCTAAAAAAGATACAACAAGAAAAATTGAAGCTTGCTATCCAATGCTTCCAAAAAAACTACCATGCTCTGCCCTAAAAGAACTTGCACTAAGCTATTAGTTTTACAATTTAATGTAAGTAAGTACATTCTAGATCTTGACTCATTGTAGCAAATATATATACACACACCCTGGGTCACCTTATACCCACTGCCTTGGCAACATGGAGTATATTAACATTTTTAGGCTCTGTAATATTAGTTATGATTCTTTTTGAACCAATGCCCTCGCATCAAGCCACCGAATGATATCTGAAAACACAATGTCAATGTTGTTCTCTGGTTCACCGGAAGTCAAAACATGACACATCCCTGGGTAGAGCTTCAACATCTTGTCTTTACTCTCAGCTAGTGTATATAGTGCCTCGCTTACTGCTGGGTCAGTCACAGCATCAGCACCACCGTGGACTATAATGAATGGCAGGGTTACCTTGTTGTAAAATGTGAGCAATTTAGATGATCTACAAGCAATTTATGGAAACACTTAAGGATTACCAGTTCAATGTATAAATATATTGCAGCTTACTCGTACCTTTTCAAGGTTGCTTTCAATATCCAAGCTTGCCATAAAAATTTCGTAACCAGTCTTTAGTCTAGGCCTTCCTTTATAGCAATAAGGATTGTTTCTGACCTGATTACATGTATAATTTGTTTTATAATGATGCAGACGATTCAGTGATAGAAAAAGTAATGTAGCATGATTTAGATCTTGAGCATTCTACCTCTTCACGCCATTCTTGGCTTTTAATTGCCCTATCAATGATGTCTTCATTAGGAATAATCCTCCATGTAGGGATTACATTGCCGAGCTTGCTTAAGATTGTAATCACCATGGGACTAGGCTTCATTTCTTCTACGATCTGCATCATGTTACCACATCAATAATTAAGTCCCACCATGCATTGTTGAACTTACCCACATATAACAATTCATGGTAACACATGGGGGGCGCAGATTGTAGATCTCAAAAAATTCTGGACAATAACAAAATGACACTAGCAGCAAAGACAAGATTAGCTAATCTTGGGCACTTAACCTTGCACATGGGGGCGACTAAAATGGCCCCATCCCAAAAGGTAGGTTCCTTCCTGTGAAGCATCAATGCGATAGCTCCTCCCATGGACTCACCGAGCAAGAACTTCCGTTTTCTCCTGTGCTCCTCTTTCTCTATAATGAGGGGAACATGACTTCATTTAAGATTTTAACTATCATTTTTAAAAGATTTAAAGTTTTCTAGACATCTACAAATCACCTATATCTGCCAATAATCATGAAAAATGCCGGTCATTATATAAACATATGCTTACTGATTATTTATGAACAGAATGACTACTAATGAAGACAATACATAACTATGGAGATTTGGAGTGGATTTTACAAGTTATATGACGCAAGTAATAGAATATATGAGACTAGTAATATACAAAACATACCACAAACACTTGCAAAGTATGTAAAGCAATCAGCCACGACATCATTTTTTTTTTGACGAAAAGACTGCATGATGCAGCATTTCATTGAAATTAGAGAAGAGTTTTACAGGGGTATAGCAACTAGCAAGTTACCCAGGATACAAAGCTAGTATCCAGCCACCGAATTACAGTCTGAACCCCATTACTAGCCTACCAACAGCACAAAAATTAATCTGGTTCCCTAGGTCTGTGGATCATTAGGGCCACCTTATGCTTGCGTGCCAACGTCCAATCAATGAGATCATTCTTGATTCGATCCAGCACCTGTTCTTCCGTCGAGCTCTTGTGGTCAAAAATCCGCGAGTTCCGCTCCTTCCACACTGACCACCACGTGAGCTGCACTAGCGAGCTCCGTGCTGCCCTGTGTATCTTCGGCACCTGCTGCCTTGATCTCGACCACGACATCATTTAGATTGCTAATATAGCCTTGAAGTCCTAAAGACTTTCCATGGCCTTCATAGTCCACTCCGTGCACCGCAAATCCAGCCTTTGCCAGCCGTGTGCCGGTGCCTGAGAACAAAAGACGTTAATTTATTGTCCCTACTCTATAATACTTATCTGGTTGTTCTTCTTTAGCATTAATCTAAATGAAAATGGGATTGATGCATGGGTATATGATCACATTTGAAAAAAAATTGTGTACCATTATTTATGAATCAGCACAGAGGCCATTTTGTTTGATATTTTAGCTAAGTACAAGCACATAAAGGCCAAATGGTCATGCTATTTACCTCTCATTGAAATGCTGCATTCCATGGCATATCCTACAAATATAGCAAGAACATCACGTGTACAGTTAAACTATATGACGCAAAATACTGCAGAGTTCTGTTCTTTTGGTAAATATCATGGTATTTTAAATTTGAATGCAATATATTTCAACTAAATGAATTTACCATGACATAAGAAGATGAGAGCTTTTGGTTCGTAGTTTGAAGGGCTCCATTGGCATGTAAAGAGGTTCAATCCTCGTGCATTTGAAATATATTCCTGCAACCAATTTTTCCAACAGATCATTCAGTAACATGCTAATACAAAATTAAAGTATCACATCAAACATAAATAAAGAACTCAATGCCGGATGCACCTTCAAAACAAAAGATTCAGCATAAGGTAGGAACGAATATATAATGTATTTAGCGGCTTCGTTTCTGTATGAAACCAACTAACCTCTTGATATTTGATATCACCATTGGCCATTGCTCTTGATAGAAAACGATGACTTCATGGCTAATGTATATGTGCAAAACTCAGACATTAAGAAGTGATTTAAAAAAAAGAGCGGTCGTTATATATACGTCCAGATCTGTGGACAGTTCTCATTTTGTTCATGGATGGTGTTCTTTATATCCATGCATGAAGTTGCGGCATGTATGGTCTAGGAGTGATCAATTTTAACCAACAAGGCTAAGTTTAGTTTGAACTACCTACCTCAGTTAGGCCATCCTAGATTAGGTCTGAGTTTTTTTGTGGTTAAATAATGGGAAGAAAACTAGTTGTACCCCGTGTGTGGCACAAGATAATCGGTTGTTTTCGTTCTATCTGTCATTGTTTGGTCAGGAAAAATGCCAGAGAATTGCGTTTTAAACACATGTTGCTGATCAACTGACGAGTCCATGTCAATGAACGTGTGGCATATATACATCATGATCGGCCCATTTGCTCTGACTTGAATTAAATGCGATGTATATAAGATAAGACCTGGAGCTGGAGCTGTGATGTGCAGCGCACAGTCCAAAACTGTTGGTCGTTGCTCAGTTGTTATCACGCCCTACTGTCGCGTTTCGCAAAAGGAGAAAACAAAATATGTGCAAGAATTAGCAGGGAAGTCTGTTCTTTGAACAGTGAACATCCAGATACACACAAATGTGTCCCCATTTGTTTGACTTTGTGTTGTTGATTCAGACAAAAATCCAGCATATTGAATTATTCAGTGCAGGTTCAGAAAGACGAACCCGAACATGTTACTTGATGCGTTGGTAGCAAGGTACAGATTCTCCAGAAGATGGGAGAAGAATATGTATGTACGCATGCAGGCCGGCCGGCGGCGAGGAGACGTATAGGCACCAGCAGATTAAGAACCTGGTTTGTTTTCGGTGATTATGGAGAGAAAATTGAATATTTGCCACTTTCTCCTATGAGGTACAATATGTTTATGAGAGTTGATGATGATGAGTAGTTGTGATTATGTCTAGTGACCAACTTGTATGTGATGTCTCATTGATGAAAACAATTATCATGAGGAGGTGTTATATGACAATGATGTATTATGATGATAAGTTGTTAATGATATAATGATGATGATGATGATATTTATTATATCATTGGGAGAAAGAACCGTGGACTAGTTTCAAGTGGGTGGGGATTCGCAAAATTGCCACTTTGTTCTTTGGCTCCTTGATTACCATATCACTTCCCTCCTTTTAGTGATTTTCCTTTTTCTTTTTTATTTATAAGCATGGGAAAAGACCAAACTGCCCCCTGATTCTATGTATACAATATACTACGTACTGAGATCTGATTATCTGCATCTGGTATTCTCGTTCGAGCAGAGGAGAGAACGAACCACACAAGCACCTGCTGACGCCGCCTGCCCGGTCGCCGTCGTCGCTCGCTCGGCCCGACCGCTATCGCCGGTCGCTCTTATGCCCGTGCGCCATAGCCGCTCAGTCCGGCCGCCTGCACGGCACTCGCGCCGCTCGTCCCGGTCTCGCCGCTCGGCTGATACTTGAGCCGCAGCGCCGAGCAGCTGACGGCGACGTCCTCGCTGCGGTCCAGCCGCTCTCTGATGGCGTCGCGCAGCGACTCCGGCCACGGGAGGCGGTCCTCGTCCGTGAGCGGGACGCCCCTGCTCATCTTCTCTGTTTTGTTCGACATGGGCAGGGAAGGGACACAGAAGTTCAGAGTTTGCTCTCAGGTGAAGAAGCTTCAGACATGGCACTGCAGGTAGTACCTTTGTTGGTGTGGGAGTGGTGGTCGTCCGCCTCGACGAAGCCGCAGCCCAGCGCGTCGGCGAGCATCGCCGCCACGGTCCTGCGGCAGAGAATTCGCATAAGAGCAGAGCAGAGGGCAGCTGCTGCTCCCCGTGTTGTCTTCTTCAGTGTTGAAGTTGAGAGAGCAAGCAATAAGAGAAGATGGGATGATTGCTGAAATTAGATCTTACGAGATTGTTCTGTTAGGATTCATACAAGATTGTTTTATGGCATTTAAAACCATGACGCTATATCACCAGATGTATGATATAGTACTATTTTTCAGTTCCCTGGGTTGCTTCGGTATCCATTTTCCTACCTAAATTTTCATCGGAATGCAAGATGTTCTCAACTGTCCTGAATTTGAGTCAGAATGCAAGACGTTCCCAAATGTGCTGCTGGTTATATGACTGTACCTGACATTCTCTCATTTTGTTTGAAGGATGTACTCTAGCTAAATGTTGGATATTTATATCCACACAGCAGACCACAAATTTCTACAATATGAGTGTATTGACCAGACCACAATTATGGAACAACCATACTTTAAACGACAAAAACTAAGCATAATCTGCTATATATCCACACAGTACGTCGACATGAGAAGAATAATAATGAGACATAAACTGGGCATAATTTGTTGCATCTCACGACTCACTTAAATTTTGAGTTCCAAGCTCATTGAAATTGTGAGTTAATATTTCACATAAGCAACACACTGAGTAGAACTACTAGTGAGTTCACTTCTTCATAACAAGCATATTGAAAGTACTTGTTCACATCTGACATAATGCCATCTCAAACAGATCATTCATCCAACTGGTAGCTTCCTCTTTGGAGTCATCTTCTTCGGTGGAGCTGCTGTTGGCATTCTACTTGGGGTCATCTTCTTTGGTGGAGCTGCTGTTGGCATCCTCTCTGGGGTAGTTCTAGTGGTTTGTGAAGAACTACCCTCTCCCAACAAGATAGCAAGGAGGCTGCACACATATATATTATCACATTTAGATAAAGTATTTTTGTTCCTCATTTGGACATTGCTGAACATTTGCAGCTTACCTTCTAGTGACCATGCTTGGACTGTCCTGCAATATTTGTTCTCTAGTAGGTCTTTGTGGGGTGCTAGGTTCAGCTGGCCTAGCTTTTGTACTGTTCTTTCTAGGCTTCCTCTTCCTGCAATTCAACAAAAAAAAATTATTTTTGGCATGATGTGATAATTTAAGCTTTGACTGAAAGAAAAACACTTGCCTTTTTTTGCTTCCATTGAGTGGACACTTGTAACTAGCTTGCCTATGACCCTTTTCGCCACATTTCTTGCAAGTCACTGGCCCTCTAATCATTTTCTTTCCCTTAGAATTGGTGGGAGCAGTGCTATCATCCTTGGGAGCATCATTGGCACCTTTTTTCTTGTGGCCACCTTCAAGACATCCTTTGATCCTCAATTTCCTTTGTCTTCCTTTATTTCTTTTCGCAAGTGGTGCCCCCACAACAAATGGTAGCTCCACACGTGGCCATTGTGATTTATCTGTCATTGGCTCAATCTCTCTCCTATAAGCAGCCTTGAATCTGCCCACCGAGTAGTACTCATGCACAAATTGTTCAAGGTTTACTCTCTTTTGGGATGTCACAAAGGCCAAGACATGTCGACATGGCTTACCAGTATGCTGCCATTCAAGACAAGTACACGTCTGTTGATTTAGCTTCACGACATGCCTTTCACAGTTCTTGCTATTATCCCACACCTCTGCACTCCAATTAGCAGATTCCACTACTTTTAAGTGCCCCAAACCTGTAGTATTTGCTCTCAACTGAACCATAATTGCCGGTAGTATACGTCCAGGTGGTAGCCTTTCTCCAATCCTTCTCCTCTTCCTCCACAAAAGCATGATCATCTCTCTAATCTTATCAGCTAGTTCAGCAACAGGTAAATCCTTAATGTCTCGGATCCAGTTGTTAAAAACCTCTGCTACATTATTAGTGATATAGTCACACTTGATATCTGGATTGAAAACACACCTCATCCACTTCAGAGTGTGGTACTGACTCAACCATTTCCATACCTCATCTGATTGTTTAATGATTGCTGCCATATGTTCAGTGAACACATCTTCCCTATAAGCCCTTGCTGCAGGGTACATCCTTCCAAAGCCATGGAACCTTTTTGAATAACTCTTCATAAGATGGTAAAAACATTCCCTTTGTTCAGCATTGGGAAACACATTCTTCACCGCATTCTCCAAGCCTTTGCAAGCATCTGTGCACACTGCAAGCAGTGGAGGATCTCCTATTGCCATCTTAAGTTGATTCATAAACCATGTCCAATTGTCTTCTGTCTCAGATGCAATGAACCCAAAAGCAAGTGGATACATTCAATTGTGACCATCAACTGCCGTAGCTGAGGCTAAATGGCCATTCCACCTTCCATTCAATGCAGTAGAATCTATACTCAGATGTGGCCTACATCCTTCCAAAAAGCCATCAATGCATGGTTTAAGTGCACAAAAAAACCGATGAAAATACACATTACCATCTATTTCCAGTACTTCAATCTCCACAACACTTCCAGGTGACCTCTTCAGGTACCTCAGCCTTCCATTTATATAACATCTCAAAACTCTCTTCCCATTTACCATAAACCTCTGCAAGAGCTTTTTCTTTCCCCCTCCAGACCGTGTCATATAGAATCGTGACTTTGGATTGTTCTTGCAACTTTTTCTGTAATTCTTTAGCACCCATATTAGGTGAACTCCTAAGGATACTCACAGCCTTGTTAGCTACCCAGTCTTGCGATGGCGTTATGGTCTTCACTCTGCTGCTTGAAACACAATCATGTTGATCAACTAAAACTGTGACCTGCACATATAGAATTTAAAAATGAAGGAAAGTTATCTTACATTCTTAAGAAGTTGATCCCCACTATTACCAATTCTCTCAACATGCACACTGTCCACATCATCGCGATGCCACATCAGCGTTCTCTCAACACATGCAGCCTCCACCTCAGCAAAAAAATCCAGAATCGTTAGGTATAATCTGAGTGGGATCAATTCATATTCTGATAGGCTCTATAGTGCACATCCGTCCCTCTTCATCTTCTAAAACTGATGAGATAGTGTACTACTAAGAGCCGAGACGCACTCAAAAAAAGAAAGAGCCGAGACGCACCATCTTATCCTCATCTCCCACCTCGCCTCCTCCCTGTCTCTGCTCAAATCTCGCGTTC
>NC_041389.1:302639275-302662201 GCF_002162155.2 Triticum dicoccoides
CACAGAACACACACCACCCATGGGTGGATCGGCAACAACTGCAGGCTGGGGCGATTGCGTTCTCTGCACTAAGTTCGTGGTGACGATCGGTGGCATTTTATTCGAATGATCCCCTGTCGTCTCCCTTGGGTGGATTTGGCGAAACTGCAGGCTGGGGGGCGTGCTCTTCTTCTCCGCCTGGATCACGCTCGCGGGCTGGCGCCCCTCAAAAAGCTGGTGCGGCTGGCTCCTAACGGGTACCACATGGACCGACATGTAGCCGACCTACGTCCCATTCCTGCTCCCAATGACAGTAACGAGTTGTTCCTGTACCACGAGGGGTGGAAGAAGATCGCTCAATGGCATGCCCGTGTTTTTCATCCCACTGCAACAGCAGAAGCTACAAGAAGGTAAAGGCCTGCTTTGTCGTTTGTTATGTATAGTCATGTAAATCAAGCACTGCTACTTGCAGAGGTAAAAGAAACGAACGGCGGCAACGCACAATGGCACAAATCCAGAAAAAAAATTGATGACGACAATTGAACTGTTGGCTCGCCTTTAAATACCAGGCTCGACTGCCATCATCCACCGCAACTTCCCGACGCGTGGTGAGTTCAGATCGTTCTTCGGCCTTCCCTACTTCATCAATCTAACGTTTTATCTATTTTTTGTCAGATTTGCCGCAGGCTGCTCCAAAATCTGCTGCAGGTATTGAGGGCTATTTGTGTTTCATCCTGCATAGGTCTCTTCTTGCTCGCGTTAAAACAAGTTTCCCATCTCTGAAATTTATTGTTTGAATTGGATTAACACATGATATGTGCCTATATTTGTTTCAGTACGTATAGGACAGCAATGGCATATCATTCCTACCATTCCATGCAATCTATTGGCTCGAACAAATCATCTAATACTCAGGAGTCAGGACCACAACTTACTACTCTTTTTACATATGCCAGTCATGATCACTACTTAAGATTAAAGAAAGGCTTGGATGACTTTAGGTTGGCATATACAGTATATGTGAGTCAACTACTTTTTCCCTTATTCTTCTATTCTATACAGGGTGGAGGTACCAGAGTTATGCACATAGAAATCAGCCCCATCCGCTTGCTACAGAGTTATCTGGTGGTATCTCGATCATTCCACACGAGATAAGCCCTGCCGCCATCTTTGCTCACCTGATTCGGAGCAGCAATTTACTGCAGCTAGCGCATGTAATCATGCCCACATCCGGGTGAGTATCCAGTGGTTTCCTTCTGCGCACTGTTATGCATTAACGCAATTTCAGTTCTTTAATGGATCCTGATGATGTCATTCAGGTGATTATTTATTGTGTAGATGCACCCTATTTTCTGACTTCCTGAGTTATGGTGGAGCTTAGCTTTTATGTGAGATCGAAGGGAATTCACTTCAGTGATGGATGAAAAAATCATTTGTGAGAGTTGGGTGTTTTATGTATTGTTAATTGTTAAAGGAGATTGAAATTCCTGGCTTGGCGTTGGTGGTCATAGTCTACGGCTCTCAATTTTGTCCTCCTTCACAGATTTAGTCCTTTACTAGCTTTCAGTGCTTCACTTTTGCCATTGAAAATGTAACCTTCAGGGATTTGGATTTTCAGAGAGCAACATTCAGTGGTTCATATACAGGTCTGATAGGTATTGTGGCATTCCAGTCCTTGGCCGTGGAGTTCATTCTTGCATATGTATTTTTTTAGTTCATTCTTACATATGTATTGTATTCTTAGCAGCAATATTTTTTGATGATATGTCCGACATCATCTAATCTTTTGTGAACACTTGCTAGAGTATATGATACAATGAGAGTATCTTATTTTGTTCTTCTGAATTTTTATCTGACAACATAGTCGTCACAATGGTTCCGCAGCAACGCGCGGGTCATCCTCTAGTATAGTAAATAGACATACACAGAGATATAAAAATTAAATAATGAATGGAGGTTATATAGTTAGCCATATTTCACCTTTACAGTACATTTATCATCCTGTAGGCTGCCAACAATCCTCCAAGGACAATCCTCACTTGACTTGCAGAACCCTCTAAATCTCTTTTTATCCGACTTCTCTGTGCCTATATCAAACTCCTCATTGATGAAAAATTGCCTCACTGCTAACCTAAATTCCTTCATTGATGGGTACATTGTGCCAAGGTCCATTTTTGGGTGGTCCTTATCATATGTAATCACTACCTCATTTGGTATGACATCACTAACAGGAATGGCAGCACCATCATTGTCACTGCCCTGCTCAACCATTTTACGACCCTTTGGTTCACTCTTACCTTTTTTCTCTTCTTCATCCTGCAAGCCCAAAATTTCACATAACTGATCCTCACTCAGTAGTTCAATTCTACCTTCTTCATCATGTGTCTCCACTATTTGCAAGTTATCCCAATCGACTTCTGAAATTGACGTTGCCTCAACCTGTAACGATGGATCCTCAGTACTGCTCCCCAACGCGACCTCTGGGTCATGCCTACTTGAAACAATTAAGAAAACATGAACACAAGTTTGGGTTAGCGGTTATAAACATGTCAAAAGTCACGATCATATTTTTACAAAGCATATATGTAGCTGAACATAAATTCCTCCAGATTGTTTACTATTTCCCTTCTTCATTGATGCATGATGATTCGAAAATTCTACTATTTCAAAATTCTACTGCCTTTACAATTAGGATAACTTTTACCTCTCATTATGATTTCAGGAAGAAATAAGTCTTTCAAGGTTCGGCTCTGTTGAACTAGTGGTTGTGACGACTCTGCTCTTTCTACTTTACTGAATACACATCACTTTCTTTTTTGCATTCTTACTATATCTAGTACTGCTCCCAGAATTAGATGCCAGATAACAACGACCTTTCCCACCCTTTCTTGATTTAGATATAGGCTATCAGAATTAGATGTAAACTGTGGATGTAGGCTATCGTTTCACCTAGCAGGGAGCAGTTTAGGAATCACGATTGTAGTTTCCGCAGATTCCATACTCACATGATGCAGTGCTTTGTTAACGAGCCATGCAAGGAGAGATCAATCGCTACAGATTTTTGAACAGAACAGAGTAAGGCTCAATACGATACCGCCCAGAATCCATGAACGCGGCGACGAGAACAGCGGCACACGGCGTTGACGAGATCGGCGGCACGGGATGTCGAGAAGATCGGCGGCACGCGAGGTCTAAGCCATCTGCGGCACTCTGCCGTCGAGAAGAATCAGGGGCAACACAAACGATATTCTTGGCGGCCGGTGCGCTGGTCTCGTATCAATTAGTATCAATTAGAACGTGGATACTACTTACGTGTATATAATCAGGGGCAGTTTGGTCTTTTCCCCTGCTTATGAATGGAAAAGGAAAAAGGAAAATCACAAAAAGGAGGGAAGTGGTATGGTAATCAAGGAGCCAATGAGCAAAGTGACAATTTTGCGAAGCCCATCTTGAAAGTGGCAATTTTGAGAAGCCACGTATTGAAAGTGGCAAATATCCAATTTTCTCGATTATGGAGGAATCTTGATCGATCGGCTACATATATACTCCGGATACTACCTAGCATGGCTTGTCTTATTCTGTTCCGGTTCATGTGTCATCGGCCCTGCGAACAATCGAGAGCCGCCCGCGAGACCCAACCTCCCCACCGGCGGCGCACGCACAAGGTGGCGCGGCGTGCCCTCCCCTGCTCCCCATCCGATCGCTTCTTCTTTTTTTTGAGGGAGAGAGGTTCGATTTTTTTATTTTTTATTTTTAGAAAAGAGAGAGGTTTGATTTTTTATTTTCTATACTAGTTGACGAGCGTTCCTTCGGGAGCCTCACAACAATCAGCGCTATTTGGCGCGCTCTCAGCGGCCCTCCACGTGTCGCGATCTAGTCGCTCCCTCCGAATTTTGTTTCTTTTTCCGCACGCATTTTTGGCTTTTTGAACATTCTTTTTTGTTTTTTTTTATGTTTCGGTTTTTCATCGGTCTTCCTTATCTTTTGGACAAAAAAAATACTTTTTGCGCGAAAAAATCTGTTTTTTTCGTGAGAGTCACGGTTTTGCTTTAGCGAGAGTCACGGCCGTGCCTTTCGGAAACGAAAAAAACATGTTTTTTGTTTGTTTTTTCCTTTCGCAAGAGGCACGGTTTTGCTTCCGCGAGAGGCACGATTGTGTTTTCGCGAGAGGCATGGTTTTGCTTCCGCGAGAGGCACGATTATGTTTTCGCGAGAGGCACGGTTTTGCTTTCGCGAGAGACACGATTGTGTTTTCATGAGAGGCATGGCCGTACCTCTCGAAAACGAAAAAAAAACGCATTTTTTAGAATTTTTTTCTTTCGCGAGAGGTACGGTTTTGCTTCCGCGAGAGGAACGATTGTGCTTTCGCGAGAGGCACGACCGTGCCTCTTGGAAACGGAAACAAAACGTGTTTCCTGTTTTTTTCCTTCTGAGAGAGGCACGGTTTTACTTCCGCTAGAGGCGCTTTCGCAAGAGGCACGGCCGTGCCTCCTCAGAAACGAAAAACCACATTTTCTCTTCTTTTTTCCCGTCCGCGAGAGGCACGGTTGTGATTTCGCGAGAGGCACAGGCGTGCCTCTTTCGGAAAGGGAAAAACACGTGCTCCCGGTTTGGTTTTTTCATAAAAAAAAGTTCATCAAAACTTACCGACATGGGATCTAGTTTTGAAGATCTCGACACGAGGAATCTAATGACGAAAACGGTTTGAGATTTGGACGCATGGTTTAAGAGATAAAACATTTTGAATAAATGAATCTACGAAAAAAGGAAAAACTCACAGGTTGCGACAAATGGTGCACATGCAGCGCGCCACTTGTCGCAACCTGAGAAGATGGGAGTGATCTTTGCAATAAGTACTCATTAATTAGTGATTTCATCGATTTATATAAAAATAAATCGCTGCACATCTACACGTTTAAGGGCCGGCCCAGTTACCAGTCGCGCGGCAATGCGTTAGCGGGCTTGGCCAGAACATTTGTGGACCATTCCTGCTAGTCCTTCTCAAAGGCAAATCCTATTTGGCGCTGCAGGCGCCCGTTAATGTGTATTTTGCAAACGGGCGCCTGCAGCGCCCCCTGCTGGGCCGGCCCATCTCTGCTTTTTACAAAGCAAAAAAAGAAACACCACGAGGGATCGAACAAGCGATCTCCACATCGAGGCACGCTGCGTTAGGCATCACACCACGTTACCTAATCTGTCAACATACATCTTTTCCCTCTTTACTTATTTCCGTTTTCTGTTTTCTTTCTTCCTTTTCCTTTTTCCTATTTTTTCTATTTGTTTCTATTTTCTTTTCTTCTTCTTCTTCGTCGTTTGATGATTCTTGTTTCAAATTTGTTAAATTTTTTCTTCAAATTCAATGAATTTTTTTCAAACTCCGTGAACTTTTCTGAAATTCGATGAATTTTTCTAAATCTATTAACATTTTTCAATTTCGATGAACATTTTTCAAATAATGTGAACTATTTTCAAATTTGATGATTATTTTATAAAAATTCATTATCTTTTTTTTCTAAATTGATGAACTTTTGTTTTCAATTTCGATGAACCTATTTCAAAATTGATGAACTTTTTACAAAAGTGTTGATTTTTTTAAAAAAATTGATGATTATTTTCATATTTGTTGAACTTTTTCAAATTTCATGAACTTTTCTCAAATTTGATGAAATATTTTAAAAACAATTATGAAGTTTTTTTCAAATCCGTTGAACCTTTTTCAAAATTGATGAACTTTTTTCAAATCCGATGAATTTTTTATAATTATGATGAACTTTTTATAATTATGATGAACTTTTCTAAAATTCGATGAATTTTCTCAGATTCGATGAACTTTTTCCAATTATGATAAAGTTTTCTCAAATTCCATGAACTTTTTTTCAGATTTGACAAACTTTTTAGAAAACACCAATGATTTGTTTTAAAATTTGAAAAATGTTTGTGATTTTTTTTAGAAAAGTGTCTTTTTTTGGGAAACTACACGCATTTAGAACAAAAAGGAAAGTAAAATGGTGAAGAAAACCGTTACAGAAAAAGAGAAAAAGGAAGAAAAAACTGTTTGGGAAGCTTCCCACACCGGGGGCATCGCGATCTGGTCAAAATAAAAGGAAGTAAATGATGAAGGGCGTGGTCCCGTGTTCGATTCTGTTTTCTCCCACTGCGCCTCTTTTTTGCAGTTTCTACCAGAAAGAAAACAGAACAAATGGGCCGGCCTGCTACGCGTCCCTGCGAGCGCCAACATCCTTAATCAGTGCTAACAGCGCAGACTAGGAGCTCCCCTTCTCAAAGGTGAGGGAGACGAGCGCTCTGGTGGACCGGACTACTTAACGTAGCATAGTGTATGATTTTCTACCGGTTTTGGGAACCTTTGAGAAGGTTCCATAACAAATTATTTTTCTATGTGTTTTCTTTACTGGTTTTTTCTGTTTATTTTATTTTAATTTTAATTTTTCCAAAATATCATGATTTCAGAAAATGATTGTGATTTTATAAAAAATATTCACAATTTCAAAAAATCTTCTTGTTTTCCAAAAATGTTGAAAAAAAACTCAAACTTGTTTGAATTTTAGGTAAGTTCCAAATTTCAAAAAATGTGTGTGTTTGCAAAGAATAGTTACAAATTTTTAAAATATTTGTATTTTCAAACTATGTTCATGTTTTCAAACAAATGTTTAGGATAAAAAAACATGTTTACATGTTTGGGAATTTTCAAAATTTGTTCATGTTTTAGAAAAAAGTTCCCAATTTCCGAAAAAATGGAACTTCAAAATGTGTTTGCATTTATCAAAAATAATAAGAAATTTCAAAAAATGTTTGTGTTTTCATAAAATGTTTGAAAAAAAGATCAAAAAACAGTTCGCTATAATGAATCGGTCGCTAAAGTGTCTGGTTCGCATAACCTGATCTCTACAATAGCTGACTCGGTATAGTTCATTCCTACTTGGTGCTCGTGGCTGCATTGGGCAAGCCTAGTCGGGCGGAGCCCATGTGCGTAGCGCGTCTATTGATGCAAAACACTTGGGAGCATAGTTTATGTCATGCTGGATGCACAAATTTGCTTTAAAAAATTCAGTGAAACCTCTCAACATAGGATCTAATTTTGAAGATTCAACGCAAGAAAAACAACAATGAAAAAGGTTCATGATTTGAACACACAGTTTAAGAGATAAATCATTTTGAAAATACAAGTATACGAAAAAACACAAATTCAACCTCCCATCTTCATGTGAGAAAACCCACCAAAACTCTATGACTGTGACAAGTGGCGGGCATGTAGTACACTACTCGCCACCATCAAACCCATGTAGCCCATCTGGCCCATACCCCCTTTGCACCTAGACTATATATGTGTCCCCCGTTTCTTAAAAAAAATTGTCCCCCTTCATTAGTTTTAGTTTTAGGGTCGGCAAAACAATTACTTAGACCTTGAGAGAGTTATGTTTGTCTTATCGTCTCCTGGAGGTTCATGACCTCACGAGGAGAACGATTCTCTATTTGATTATGGAAGGTTCATGTACTGTTTCCCCAAGGAGTGACTCTGGGTTATCGAACCACGAGAGGATGTGCATTACGACAGAGGATGAAACAAGTTATTGTTATCGAATTAAAAATTCCAGTTTTAAACCGGACCTTTAACAGCCCTTTTGGGTGCAAACACTTATATGAAAATAAGAATGGGTATTAGGTCTTACTCTCAGCCTTATATTTGTGCTTGGGATCTTATCTTGGTAATAAACATAGCTCTGGAAGACAACCGATATGATGTGCTTGCTACGCTATGAAGTGGGGGATGTGCCCATGGTACATCTTGACTGGTGTTCGACCTGCATCAAGAGTCAGATGTCTAACCGATGACCCTTACTGTCACAGGACGTTACCACGGTTATTAATAATAAATATTCAGATAAGATCTGTTGCCATTTAATGACTACACCTCATTTATCCCTAAGGAATTGTTTTCCGTACCATACTAACCCTCTCCCATTACTCTTCGGGATAGCATTCCATGGCCTCGTCGCTCCTTACTTCTCCTGGATCGATCTACGCGATCCTGAGTACCCACGGGCCCTTAGAACGAGAAGAAGACAAGAGACATCTCCTTTGCAATCAAACACATATAAATAACGTCAAAAATACACAAAGTCATACCAGCAATCCCGTGCACAAATACATAGGGTTGCAAAACCTTGCCTCAACCCATTGCCTTACCGAATTACTCACATATGGCATTCGGATCACAAGACAAACTCATTGAAGATGACACAAAGACAAATGATTGATTGATAATATGTGTTACAATATTCTGGATGCGATACACCAATTACAAGTATGATTAACTTGGAGAGAATGGTTGCGGTGATGAAGGTGGTGGTGGCTACGGAGATGAGATCGGAAATGGTGGGTAGGTTGGAAGATGGGTTTTGGTTGTCTGTTTCATGAATGGTGCTCTCTCTATGTGATTCTGGTGTCGACCCCTTTATAGATGTTGATCAGGTAGATGTATTGGAGCCCGCGACAGGTAGTACGAGTGCGGGTACGAGCGGGCACACTTGTACCTTGTGTCGTCTTGCGCTTTGATGCATTGTCACGCCTCTCCTCTCTTTCTCCACACTTCTTGCTTCCTCCTGTGTCTGTGTGATGATATTCATCCATATTTGAGCCCATTTACTACATAAACACAATAAACAATGGATTTCACAATAACTTGCACTCATTAGTTATTAGTGGCGATATCAGAGTTATTCTCCCGAAAATTCTGAATTATTCAATTTAAGCGATGGTGGATTGAATGCATAAAGGTCGCTCATCAGATCATCAAGACCCCCATCGCTCCTAGGGTTTAGAGAGGACTATCTCTCAAGGCTTCATCTCTCGTAGAAACTTGGGAAGACCTCTGCTATTTATCTTTTCCTTTGTTGGTTGCGGATCTTGATGTGTCTCTTACTTTGGATGCTTGGAGAGGGCACGTGTGATGAGACCTTGTTCCTATGTGTTTTATTTAAAGAACTCCAAGCGGTGGCACCATGTTTAGACCTCCTTTGGTTCATATGATAGGAATAATAATATAGGAATAAGAAAATCATAGGAAGTGAGATGACATTCATCTCAAATTCTATATATGGAAAGTGATGTCATTTGGTGCATAGGATAAGAATTTTTTCCACTGAGTCTAGGCTAATGTTTTTTTCCTTTGAAATTTGAAGGATCGATTCCTATTCTACATAGGAATATGAATCCATTCCTATAAACCAAAAGGCTCCAAAGAAATTTTTTCTACAAAGCTTCTATCCTTTAGAATTCCTGTAAAATTCCTATGAATCAAAGAAGGCAAACTAATTAACTTGTGGAGATAAGACTTCACGTGTAGCAACAGTTTTAGGACGAGACGTTTTGGCTCCAAGGCTGAGCCCCAAAGTGAACAACCAAATAGTTAAAAATACGAAATAAATTCAAAAAGTTCTAAACTTTTTTGTGGAGAATGATGAATGAGTGCGTGATGTTGTTGCCAAATTTCAGAGCATTTAGATGTCTAAGTAGCTCTCAGCAAAAAAAGACAAACTTGAGGCCCGTGAAAAGTTTACTGTTTGTTCATTGTTTGGACCTGATTTTGTCTTTTGTGATGAGAGCTACTCAGATCTCAAAATGCTACAAAATTTTGCACACATCTCACACACTCAAACATCTTCCATGCAAATAAAAACCCCCAAATATTTTTGATTTTTTTCTAGTATTTGTCTTGAATTTAATATTCACCCGTGCAGATGAGCCATGATTCAAAATTGGATATTCAAGGTTTCAGTTAGTTTTCAGCGTGTACTCCCTCTTTAAAGAAATATAAGAGTGTTTAGATCACTGATCTAAACACTTATATTTTTTAATAGAGGAAATACAGTAATTCAGGCTAGCAGCAGAACCAAGGAGAAAGAGGCTGCGTATAGGAGCTTCAACAGTATGCATGACTCACACATATGCAAGCGTTGGTGCCTGGTGGTCTGAATACCATATATTTTATGGCTATATATATTTTATGGCCAGAGCGCCATGACCGCCTCACAATAGCATTATATAGCACACAATATCACTCTAACATCCATAACAGCGGATGAATCCTGACAAGGCTACTATATCACAATGCAACGCAACAAAAGATAGCACTAGGTGTGCGCTACCGCAATAGCGGGTGTAGCGGCCGCTATTTAAAACCTTGGCTGAGCGCCGCGCCTTCATGACGGACGGCTGGAGCCGCCGGCCTCCGCATCATGCCGGCTCCGCACTGCAGTGCCCCCTGCCTGCAACCTTCTTCCGACATGATCTACGCTCGAAGGAGGAAACATCTGAATGAGCTCACTGGAGGGAAAGAGGATTGCCACAGAGGGGAAGAGGATTGCGTCAAAGGCGGCATAATGGATCCGAGATGGGAACCCTAAAACGCCCCCTCCCCGTACATATAGCGGCCGAAGGAGCGGCTTACAGGCCGCCCGTATAATTTTTACGAACCGATGCAAATTTGCCGTACCCATACTGGCTCGTAGAAAGCTATCCTGCCCGCAAATACACGGGCCGGCGGCGGGATAGCGCATCCGCTACTTTATTTTAACTCGTCTTATTAGTTATCAAAAGGGAAAATTATGTTTTTGCCACTCTAGTTTTTGCCTACTTTGCTTATGCCACTTTAGAATTTAATATTTTATTTTTGGCACTCTTAGCTTTTGACAATATATCACTTTTGCCATTCCCTAGCAAAAGCAAAAATTTAGAGTGGCAATTGTGATACATTTTTAGAGCACTCCAGCCGTTCGGCCCCCCAGGGCGCGGAAAAAGAGTGACCTGGGGGCGAACCGACGCTAGATTGGCTCCTGGGGTTCGGTTCGCTCCCAGTCACAGGCCCACGGTCGCCGCGGGTTCGGCGAAGTTCGTTTTTTCTTTTGCAAACTCGGCGACTTTTGCAGGAACTCGGCCATACTTCGTCGAAATTTGTATAAAAACGTAAAAACATGCAAGAACTACGCCTAACTTAAAAAACAAACTCAAAAGCCTAGCCGCTGCCGTCGTCTACATGCCGAGAAGCATGTAGAAGCGAGTGTAGTCGCCGCCGTCGTTGCGCGCCTCGCCTGTGGCGTCCCTGCTGCAGCCCTGGTCGGGGTCGCCGACACGTGGTGGGGCGCTTGACGGCCCGGCCTCGCCCTCGTCGTCGTTGTCGATGACGATAACGCCACCCTCCTCGGCGCGGCGATGGGCCTCGGCGCGGCTACGAGCCTGGGTCTCCAGGTACGCCGGTGCCGGCGGCCCACCTGCTCGCGGACGTAGTCCGCCTTCGCCCATTTGAGGGCGGACTCGTCGTCGGGGGCCACCATGTCGACGTGCTCCGGCTTCACGGGGAGCAAGCCCGGCTCGGGCTTCGGCCAGACGAGGTGTAGGGAGGGCCTCGCCGGTGCCGTCGCAGGTGGTGAGGGCTCATTGATGATGAGGGCACCGCTACGAGCGCGACGCTCGAGCAGTGTCCCTCGGGCTCGGGCTTGGCGGGGCGGAGGGCCGGCAAGCCGGATCCCGACGACGAGGACGACCCTGGCTCCATTCGCCGCGACATCCAGGAATTGCCGCGGCGGCGAGAGAAGGAGGACTGCGTCGGGTACTCCAGCCGCGAGAGAAGGGGAGTGGGGAGGGGGGGAGCTCGCCGGCGGGGAGAAGGCTTTTGCGAGAGGGAGAGGGGAAGGCTGGTGGCGCTCACCGGCGGGCAGTGGGCGCCTTTTATAGCCGAAGCGGGGCGGCGACATGCGGGAGGACGCGTGGCGGGAGCGGGCGGGACGCGCGTCGACGGCGTCTTCACTGTGCCGCCCGTGAGGCATCAATGGAGGCTGGCCGGCGCGGCAGCGCGGCAGCCTTGGCATTGATTCCCGCGGGAGCCGAGGCGATGAGGGCGACGCAACGGCCGTCTCGCTGACTCGGCGGGCCCGCGGCTTTTTCGCGCCAAAACATTCGCCCCGACGCCCCCGGGCGCCCCCCAGCGCGTCGGGTTCGGCCTGGGTCCGCCGGCACTGATTTCGGCCCAAGCCGGCGAAAAACGGGCTCCTGAGGGCGCGACTGGGCCGTTTTTCGGCGCCGACGCGAAAAAATCGCTTGGGGAGGCCGTGTTGGGGGCGCGAGTGGAGATGCTCTTAAAAGCTAAGAGTGGCAAAATTGAAATGAAAAATTATGGTTTTTGCCATGGAATGACATTTGTGATGTATTATCAAAAGCCAAGAGTGATAAAAGTAAGATGTCAAATCTTACAATGGCACAAGCAAAATTGGTAAAAACTAGAGTGGCAAAAACAAAATTTCCCTTCTCAAAAACGAAAGAATTCCGTGTCTTTCTGCGGGCCCTCTCCTGTCTCCTCCCCTCCCACCCGCCTCATCCGCCACCGCCGCAATGGACCCCCCGTCTCAGAACCCTTCCGCCAGTAGCATCACCCTTTACCAGGACCCCACAGCCGCCGCCGCCGCCGCCGCGTTCGCGCCGCCCCCTCCGCCATACCCACCACATCGTCGCCGCGTGCCTCTCATCAAGGTTGCACTCGACCACCTCTGCCATGTCGCCACAAACCTTGATATCATGTTTATCGACTTCTCTCACAAACTTGCTCAACATTGCATACAGGTAATAAGTATCTTATTAAGCACTCCCGAGTCAATGCAATTCAAAATGACCCAGTTACAGAATGCACTATTGCAGTCTTGTTCTTGTGTCTAATAAACATAAGCCTGTCACTTGTGTTCTGTTTAATCTATCTACCAAATTGCTCTGACCCCGAGTGTCCACAACGCCACTGATTCGCAGAGACATTTGATACCATAACATACAGTTTCAGACTTCAACCCCCTTGTGTCGAACTGGTATTCACTAGTCTATTTGCTAATATAGTTCTATTCTGATTTTAGCTATTGGTGGATTGTGCTGAAGAAAATAATCTGACCATTGCAAGTGCTGCTGGCAATGGTAATGAAACTGGAGGGTCCCATATGATGCCATCCATTTATGTGTATATTTGCTTCGCCTTTCTAAAGAGGGAGCCAAAGCTGCCATGTCTGTAAACTGCATGACAGTTATTATCCGGAGAGGTCCCAGCATCATATTCAACCAGATGTTCTAGGAATATCATTGTTCTTGTCGCAGCTTCCACGATGAATCCATGATCACTATTGTGCCATCTGCTCAGATCACTGATTTCCAAGGCTCTGAGAAAGAAACATTTGTTCAAATTGGAACCAACAGACTATTACCAAGTCTATAACTGAATGAAACAAGGTGTAGATCTGGTGACTGGATCTTGAAGCAGATCTGGAACTTTTGGAGACAAATCCAGGACCTGCTTCCAAAAAATGAACTAGCAGGCTTACCCATAGCCATATTTAGTCTCACGAAAGTGTTAAATGAAAAGGCTTGTGGTTCTGTTGTGCCTCTCTCGGCTGGTCAGACAAAGCAGTCCACCGATGATAAAGAAATCCCAGCTGAAACTAAAGAAGGGTCTGTACAAGTTAAGAGAGGTGAATCATGCTCATTTATCTTCTGGTCTTAAGTTAGCATGTTCTTCTCGTCCTCCCATCCCCAGAGTATGGAGATTTCTTACACTAGTCCTGACTACTGAGGTCTTATCAAGATTACTGACATCCTAGATAATGCTAAGTCTTATACTAAATATGACATTTTTTTTGCGGGGGTACTAAATATGACATTGGCTCCACCTCTTGTGAAGGCGGATCAGGTGTCGCTGGATCATGAAATTCCTTCTGTTTCTGATCCTTGCCTCGAGGATAAGGGTGTAGACAAGCCTGATACAGTCCAGTTGGTGCAGAGGCTTGCCGAGGTACTACAGAATCGTTGGAGTGCTCTGTAGAGATGATGACACCCCATTAAATATTTAAATCTCACACCTGTTGTCTGTTGAGTAGTGATTTATAAGGATGCTGCACTGCTGCAGCAACAAGTTAGCGAACACAAAACAGAACACGATATTGCACAGATTATGAGGGATAATGTTAGACCCAAACTCTGAGGTAACGATGCTTCTTTTTACCAAAAATGTTATTCTTTATCTTGCCGAGATACTACATAATGGGTGCCTGTAGGTTACAGAGATGATGACACGCCATTAAATCTCACACTTCTGTTGAGTAGTGATTTACGAAAGGGCGTTGTACTGCAACAAGTTAGTAAACAAAAACAGAATACATTATGCATGAAAATGTTGCACAGATTATAATGTCGGCTCGAAGTTATTCTTGCGCTGGTGGCAAGGTTGAGATATCTCAGGCGAGTTATGAATTTGCGACATGACTACATTTGCAGATTACTATTTTCTGCGATTCTTTTTTTATTTGTACTTTCTGTTTCAGAACCCCTTGAGCTCGATATAGTGGTCCATCAATTCCTTTTCATGCTTGTGCCGATGTCAAAAAAGTATTACCCAGATGATACAATATGTACCGTATTATCTTCTTTCTAGAAGAAAATGACAATTGAAGGGACACATTATGCTCCTTTATGCCTTTGGATTAAGATTATGATAAGTAATTTTCTGAAAAATGGGAACACTTTTAAAATATGGAAATTTGGTTTATTATAAATATAACAACAGAAAATGATATTTTATGCCTACCTTCCAAAGTCTGATGTCTTGTTGGTTTTGCAGAAAAGCAAAGACAAAAACTCTGCATAGTCCAGCTTATCTTCCTTTTTTGTGCTTTTTGAATCTTTGCCTTACAAGAAGAAAGGTGCAAAGTAAGGGTCTCATCAAATCTTTCTATCGTATCTTTCGATTTGAAGTGTGCCGAATAATGCTAACCTGTGTTTATGATGAGTCCTGTATCAGGTGTTATTTCAGGATGATATATACCAGTGCTGTCAACCTCATGAGATGAGAGCTGTCACTTGATTTCGTGTATATTATATTGATAGAGATACTATTGCTAAATAGAACTGTATGACATGATGCTCTACATGTGCAATGGCCTATTGTCGGCAAAGTAACTTCGGTGTATGCATAAATAAAAGCCCTTTCCTTCAAAACATTCCACATTATGCCTCAATTGGAGCAGGTTCTTCCTTTTTGAAACAGAAATAGATGTACCTGCATGTAAATCACCAATGGCTTCCAATATGCTAATTTCCAGAATCTGGGCTTTGTTGTCTTGCTTTCCTCCTAATAAGGATACCAGAGCAGTAAAACCTATGTTGGCAACTTCTAGGGAAGATGTGTGGCGATAGGCTTTTGGGTTATTGTCCTATAGTCAGATTATGATTTTTGCAAACTAAGAAAATTTTCTTAATTTTTCTGGAGGGTATATCAACTCTTTTTCATGTTGCTATCACACATGGAAAAAATATAGTGTCCAAATGGCTCAGATGCGAATATATAGCCTTGAGTGCATGACGTCCAAAATATCAGATAGACGTGCTTCCATGCTGCTCAAAGTATGATGATGAATTTAAGATACTAAGATCAACCAGCTTCGATCTTCTTAAATGCCTTTTTGGAAATAGATTCACTCGGATGTGTAATGATCTCATATTTTTCTCTCCTTTCTACTCTGTATTTATAGTTGTAATTTTGTGGACAACACTGAATAGCATGTTTTTTCAAAATCAAAGTACAAAAGGAAAAAGACGTGTGAATTTAGAGTAGTAATTCCAGTGGAATTGATGTGGAAAAGGTTGCAGATACCATGACAACAATAAAAGGCCTCACGCCCACAGATGCACCCAAGGAAGGTGTGGGGGCAGGACCAGAATCATTTCTCCAAATCATGCACGCCACTAGATAGAGAAGTCTTATCAGTCTTCATCAATGTGGTCTCATTCTGGCAAATCTAATGACATTTGAAGTGACTTGATGAATGTACCTGACTTCATGTACAGATGAATAATCATGTACCTTAGATGTCCCATAGGATCGAATTTACACATATTGCAAACCTTTTTTACACTTAAATGCTACTTCCTTTGTTCCAAATTATAAGACGTTCTAACTTTTTTCTGAATCGAATGTATATAGACGCGTTTTAAGTGTGTTTGTTCACTCATTTCAGTCCGTATGTAGTCCATATTGAAATATCCAAAACATCTTATAATTCAGAACGGAGGTAGTAATTCTTGGTATAATTCCATATCTATCTAATCTGCTGTACATTTCTGTAAATTCATTATGCACATCAACTAAACAATTATTGCATCTCCACTCATGCTGTAGTGGTGTGACTATTTTTTTGTAGGCGACCTACTTGATGAAAAGTAAAATCTATGTGCACTGTGCATTATCCTAATCGTCCCACTTATTCTCATTATCTTGTCCATTGACAGGCACTGCATCACTGCCTCGGTGAAGGCTTGCCCCGCCTGTGATCCTCTTGATGTTTCTCTCGATGCACTGAGATGTCAATGATTGTGGTTGTGATGCTACTCTTGTTGAAATCTTTGCAGGTTGCAAGGAAATCATGGCAACTGTTGGGAGCACACAATCGTAACATTTTGCTGCGTACGTCGAAGGCAGATGAATCTATATGCAATGCTACGGCCTGGTGCCCTTTGACTTTATCTTGTCGGTTGGCTAAGCCCACTTGAAGGTTGGCAAGCTCGCGTTGTCAGGCTATGTCAACATGATACACAATTCCTGAGTGGGCTACGTACGGTAAAAATTCATTTTCATTAGAACCTCTTTCTTTAGGAGAAATGGAGCCGTATGATTGGTTGAGGACGTTCGAGTGACCTTACGACAAATTTTGCCAACTGAAAACAGGGTCCTGGGTCCATAGCAGCATATTTTGTGTCCAATAGAGGCTTGAACCAACACAGATTCTTGTGGGGCTCTATCTAATAGGCTGCAATGTTCAAAGGTGATATCATTCTTCCCAACCGAAATCTTATGAGACGTCACTTTTGAAGGTAATCATAGTAGTGGACGAAGTCACATCAGGTGCTGTCTTTCGGACTTGCATTTTTAGCTTCTAATCACCATTCGTGGGAAGTTCCTGTGCATCTTTGTTTTCCCCTTTTTAATTTAAATGTGATGATTAGTTTCATCTCTTTGCCCTTGTGTTCATGCTCCCCATTGTCGCAACTAAGAAATGATTAGCTTGGAATCAGCCAAAATACATACTTACCGATACTCCTGACCCTGCTTCATGGAACAAAGTGGTAGGACCTGTTGTTGATGTGTAGTCAGTTGCAAGTTGAGCATAGTGCCTGTAGAGGTGCTGAGAAAAGGCACATCTCCTGGAGTGCTGGGGCATGGTTTAAGGATTCCGGTGGAAAAGTGGGAGATTTCCCAACTTGCTCATGTCTCCTTGAATTGTCTTAACACCCATTCCTATGCAGCTGTGGTTGCCAGCTTATTTTACTATTATCACTACATAAATATTTTCCATTTGTGCTGTGCATTCATGATCGATTGAGATTCTCATCCTCCGTGCCCTGTTCATAACACGGAGAAATCATATATGCTTGCCAGCTTGTTTTTCTGTTGTAGTTTGTGGCAATGGTGGATGACACTCATTTGCGAGGTTTGGTCGTGCTGCGAATGATGGTAGAGTTTTAACAGTGCGTCTGCAAGTACTAGCTAGGAAGATGGCACCAGCGAGATAGATTTGTGCTATGACTTCCCTTTATGGTTGGAGTCATGTAGAATGGACTTTGGGTTGGCATTCTGCAGTTTCTCTGGCTACTGTTTGATTGAGCATGTGGCTCAGATGACCTTGTTAGTGCCATCAGCAATGTAATGCTAGCTTTTACCATGGACGGCTTCCTGCCGTCATGGGAAATCTCGAGTTGATGTCTCGTGTCATCGTGAATCCGATTTGAGGCGAGAGTTGACTTGCTTGGCCGGCGCGTATAAATACATGGCCGCTGACACACACGTCAATCATTCATCACTCGCTCCTACGCACACACATACACACGCGTGCGCACTAGGCGATGTATCATCATCACTCCTCCTCTTTTTCTTCTTCTTCCTATACTTGTCAGGGAAGCAATGGCTTCCTCCCCTCCCAACCGTCGGCGTCGAGCTACGGTGATCTGTTGCAAGCAGAGCAGCACTGCTACTACAACTACTCCCAGCAGCAGCAGGGTCAGGCGCCGCCGTTCCGCCATGTGCTGAGCACGGGAGACCTCGGGGCGCCGCCGCCGGCAGCAGCAGCGGCTGGGAGGTACAGCACGGACGAGCGGCGGGAGCGCATCGAGAAGTACAGGAGCAAGCGCAACCAGCGCAACTTCCAAAAGAAGATCACAGTACGTCTCCTTCCTCGCTCGCACCATACTTGCTCGATTTTGCATCTTCACGTGTTTTGACCATGCATCTTCTTCAGTACGCTTGCCGGAAGACGCTCGCGGACAGCCGGCCGAGGGTGAAGGGCCGCTTCGCCCGCAACGTCGACGATGATGCAGTCGCAGATCAGCCGGAGTTCACGGCGGCGGAGGTGTCCTCGATGATGAGCGAAGCCAACGTTGTCGTGGGTGCCGTGGACGCCGTTGCCAGCAGCAGCAGCAGCAACATGCCGGAGTGGTGGCCGGCAATGCAAGGCGCGCTGGCCATGGAGGACGATGAGCTTTACATCGCCGTCTCCTCCATCAACCTCTACTAGCTAAGCTCGCTAGAGGCGGATCGGATCACCTCCAACGGTGTTCGTTGCACTTGTTTTGCGTCCCATATCCTGTTGCATCAACTAAAACTACGACGCCATAGTTCGTAATGTTTAGAGGCGGACCGGACACCTTTTCTTCTTCTTATGATTCTTCTTCTTTTGATTAGTTGGAGTGCTTCATGCATCCTCTGCAACTAAATGTAGTACGTACGTACTCCTACTAGTAATTTTTTACGGTGTTCTTTTTTGTTCTTTAAACTTTGACCATTGCGCGCTGATGGGAGTAGTAGACTTTTTTTTGCGGGTAGGAAGGGAATAGCAGACTGGTTACATTAGAATAACATATGAAATATGCTTATGCGCTGCAACGGTAAAAAAAAACACCTCATGCCCATCAATTTTAGTCCTTGAAAACTGCACAAACAACAATTAAATTCTACTCCCTTCGTCTCATGCTATTATGGGAAGGAGGGAGTAGCTACCAATTAATCTCTTCTCTCTGTACAACAGGCAGCAACACACAAAGCATAGCGGCATGAGTACAAAGCAAAACAAGCAAAATTGCTCCAAATATCAATGCCATTTTATGAATCACCCCTGTACAAAGTTGCCCCATGTAGAACACAGAGGATAGCATAGAACACTACACAGCAGCAGCACATGAAGTCTCTCTCTCTCTCCCTATGTTAGAATAAATTCGAGGCATACCGTTGATCTACCGAGGACCAAGCAATCACACAAGCACGGCACCGAGATTTGTTAACGAGGTTCACCGATATGGCTACATCCCCGGAGCCTAACTATGGGCGCTCCTCCCCATGACACCGCTACAATACCGCACCCGGTCGCCCTGGACGTCGGCACATGCCGCCGGCTTCCCCTGCGTTCCTGGGCCATTATGTTGGCATAGGTTATGTGACGCCCTCGATTCAATCGTACACTAATCATACACGCAAATGTGTACGATCAAGATCAAGGACTCACGGGAAGGTATCACAACACAACTCTAGACACAAATTAAAATAATACAAGCTTTATATTACAAGCCAGGGGCCTCGAGGGCTCGAATACATCAGCTTGAATACATACGAGTCAGCGGAAGCAACAATATCTGAGTACAGACATGAGTTAAACAAGTTTGCCTTAAGAAGGCTAGCACAAAAGCATTTACGATCGAAAAGGCAAGGCCTCCTGCCTGGGAGCCTCCTAACTACTCTTGGTCGTCGGCGTCCGTCACGTGGTAGTAGGCACCCTCGGGGTAGCAGCAGTCGTCAAAGGTGGCATCTGGCTCCTGGACTCCACCATCTGGTTGCAACAACCAGAAAGAAGAAAGAAGGGGGAAAAGGGGGAGCAAAGCAACCGTGAGTACTCATCCAAAGTACTCGCAAGCAAGGATCTACACTACATATGCAACATTATCAAAGGAAGGCTGTATATGTGGACTGGGCTGCAGAAATGCCGGAATAGAGAGAAGGCCTAGTCCTATCGAAGACTAGCATCTTCTCGAACCCACCATCTTGCAGCAACAGGAGGGAGTAGAGTAGCATAAAGTAAAGCGGTAGTAGTGTTATCAACCTCGGCCAGAGATCCTTTCTCGACTCCCTGCGAGAAAGCAATCCCAGAGCCATACTATCCAGTTATCATCACAATCAAAACCTCATCACCAACCAGTTCTCATCACAAGTATCCAATTCTAGTTGTATCGATCGGGATACAACTCCAAGTGTCCGTTACCGTAGGACAGGCTATCGATAGATGTTTTCTTCCCTGCAGGGGTGCACCAACTTACCCACCACGCTCGCTTAACTCCGGCCGGACACACTTTCCAGGGTCATGCCCGGCCTCGGCCAAACAATACGCCGCAACCCGACCTAGACTTAACAGAGAGGTCAGCACGTCGGACTAAACCTATGCCCCCAGGGGTCATGGGCCATCTCCCCGGAAACTCCTGCACGTTGCGTACGCGGCCGGTGAGCAGACCTAGCTACCTCCTTCAACAAGGCAGGCGCTTGCGCAGTCCAACCCGGCGCGCGCCACTCAGTCGCTGACGTCTATTAAGCTTTGGCTGATGTATACGACGCAGAACGCCCATACTATGCCCACGTGATGGTTAGTGCTATCAGGCCAGAGGCCCCTCGGATCAAATATCCAAATCGTAGTGGATTAGGAACGCGCGGTAACAAGCAGAGACTCACGAAAGAGGTGACCCCGTTGCCCCGTCTCGAGGACTTGCGGCAAGGGCTAAGAATGCCCGGCCACACCTCGTAATTATCTCACGGGCACCTTCCAGGTCAACCCGTCTCCACATCACTTTCCAAGTAACAGTTGTAAAGTCCAAGTATCCGTGTGTCCAAACATCAAGAGGAAAACCCAAGGAATCACCCTCGGTGGGTTCCACTCAATGTAATCATCAAGGTGAACGTAGAGGAATCACCCTCGAGGTTCACACTTGAGGGGTTGCACGACAGAGTCGTATCGGAAGTGGTTAAAGAGGAAATCACCCTCGATGACCACGACCGAATAGCTACACTACAGGGTTAACATCAGAAGTGTTGTAGAGGTCTCACCCTCGGCACTCGATAGTATCCCAGTAGTGTCGAGCAACTAAGGGGAATGTGATGTGCGGTGCCGGGGCCTGGTCTTCGATCCCGTTGATCGGGTCTTCATGATGAAGCAGGGGCAACAAGGACAAGGTGGGGGTCACTGATGGATCACTAACCAACCTATACTAAGCAGTTTAGGATAAGCCGGTAAGGTAACAATAAGCAGGTTACAAAAGGAGGCTATGCATCAGAATAGGAGCAAACAATAACAATAGCAAAATCTAATGCAAGCATGAGAGAATGGAATGGGCGATATCGGGATGATCAAAGGGGGGGCTTGCCTGGTTGATCTGGCAAGGAGGGGTCGTTGTCGACGACGTAGTCGATCACCGGGGCATCAGCGGCCTCGGGGTCTACCGGAGAGAAGAGGGGGAAGAAACAGTAAATACATAGCAAACAGAGGTAACACTAAGCATGACATGACGATACGTAGCGCTAAGAGTGCTCTAACGCGGTCCTAGACGTTATAGGTGAAGGGGGAAATCAACCGGGAAGGTGTTCCCGGTTCCGGACCTGTGTCAGACAGATGACCGGAGGGGGAAAAGTTCCATGTTCAGCATGCTAGGGGCATGTGACAGATGAACGGACTGCATATCCGGATTCGTCTCGTCGTTCTGAGCAACTTTCATGTTGAAAATATTATAATCCGAGTTACGAATTAAAAGATATGATTTCTAAAGATTTATTAATTTTTGGAATTTAATTAATTATATAATTAATTCGAAAATGAATTAATGACATCAGCATGATGCCATGCTGACGTTAGCAGTCAACAGAGTTGACATGGTCAACCTGACGTGTGGGTCCCGCATGTCATACTCTGTTTATTTTAGTTAGGACCTAACTAATCTAATTATTGTTTAATTAATTAACAATAGTTAATTAGGTTAACCAAACAGGATTAGCAAAGTTAATTAATTTTAGTTAACTAATTAGTTAATTAATTAAATTCATTATTATTATTATTATATTAATCCCCTTTTTTAACGTTTCAAGGGCGTGGGCCCCGAATGGCAGTGGCCTATCAGGCCAAACGGGCGCTGGTGCTTGCGGTTACGGGCCACGGGCGAGGGCGTGGCACGCCCGAGTGGAACGAGGCCACCGGGCGCCGCGGGCAACTGTGGAGGGGAGCGGGCGGCAGGAGGCCGTGGATGGTGCGGTGACGAGCCGCGCGGGCCGGGGAGTAGGGCGGCGCTACCAGGCCAGACGGGATGACGAGCGTGGGCGGCTGCAACTAGGCTCGACGGGAGCGTGCGGCCAGGGCCAGGGCGCACCGGCGAGCGGGTTGGCTCTGGCCGTGGGCGCGCCGGGCGGAGCACGGCCACGGTGGCCAACGGGCGAAACAGAGAAAGGGAGGGAAGACGGCGGCTCACAGTGGGCCGGTCGGGGAGGGCCGTGGGCTCGGGGTGGATGGCGAGGCGGAGGATGGGGACGGGCGACGTAGACGGGGAGGCGGCGCCGACGACGGCGGTTGGCGGGGTGGCTCCGGCGGGGTGGTCCGGCGTCGGCGCAGGGCATCGGGGGCGTCGATTGCCCCCGAGCGGATCCACGCTGGAGGGAGGTTGAGGAGGCGGCGACGGCGGGGCCGCGCCGGACGGCGTCAGTGAGGTGGCGGTGGTTGGCGACGGAGTCAGGGCGAGCGATGGGGGCGACGGGATCGGGGTCCGCGGCGACGAATGGATGGAGACGGATGCGGGGCGGTGATGCGGCGGTCCGGCGGAGGAGGATTAGCC
>NC_041389.1:302662414-302686825 GCF_002162155.2 Triticum dicoccoides
CGACCTCGATCCAGATCGAGGGAAGAGAACGGAAGAGTGGGGGGGAAGCGAGGGAGACGTGGGGGCGAGTGGGGGGGGGGAAGGGTTGTCGGTGGAGGTTAGGGTTTGGTCGCCCACAGGGGTTATAGGCCAGGGGAGTGGGCGAGGCCGGTTGGGCCGGTTGGACCGGCCTGGCTAGCAGGTGGGCCGACTGGCCCAGTGGGGGGCTTCTCTTTTCAGTTTAATTTGGTTCTGCTTTTCTTTTTATTTAATTGTTTTGTTGTTTCCAACCACTATAAAATATCTAGGCATTTTATAATAATGTGTTTGTTGCACCATATTTACATATGCAATTTATGGCACCCCCCCGAACATTTTTGTTTTAACTTTTGATTTTTTTTTGTTAACATTAATTTGAATTTCAATTTTGAAACAGTTTCGAATCATCGCGAGGTTAACCGTGGTGACGTGGCATCATTAGCGTGGGATTACTGTAGCTTAATTATCCGGGCGTCACAAATCTCCTCCACTACAAGAAATCTCGTCCCGAGATTTAAGAGGTAGAGCAAGGGGAAAGATTTGGTTACGATATTCTAACGGATCCTCTCATTCATGTCTGCTCTCCCTGAAGTAGTTGATCCTCTTCGTTGATGTCTTTATTTCTCTACTCCAGGTCATCATGATCAAGTCGTCATCCTTTCTTCGGGATCTCCATCGTATTTACGAATAGGTAACGGGGTAGATCGGATACGACAGAATGCTATAAGGGTAATAACCTGGGATTAACCCATGAATGAGCATATGAGTACCTCTCGACTTGAACAAATAGAACACATCGAGAGTAAAGTTGGAAGGTCCAACAAGAAGTTTCAAGCAGCCAGGCAATCGTTCAATGCCTAGACATAAGGTGAAAGGGGGTTCCAAGCAACGGAATAATTATTGTTTCCGATGCCAGAATTGGTGATCTCATCGGAAGGTGGCTCGTGAATTACTTACGAGTCCACGCGAGAGGAATAACTTTGGGAACAAGGGGTGTACAGGAGAGCCAGGTTTCGATCCTGTGGAACTGTGGGTTATGGGCCCACCATGTGGGTTAAAAGTAGAAAGGGGGTTGACATCTTGTACGATCACGATAGCAAGGCATGTCAGAGGGTAGCCTATCAGTTATGTCGGCAACAACCTCGATACCAAGGGCGAGGGACGAAGAGAACCATTTTCCTGCTCGTTGAACGAGGCGGGCCAATAGGCAAGGTTCTCATCCATCGGTGGCATACCGGAATGTCATCAACAATAGTAACAGGGTCTTACTGACAAGGTTGTACAACGGGGTGTTTTATAAGCAGAAAATTATTCCTGCTTATATCATATAGCTCACAAGAAGGTTAAACAAAACAATGGAAAGGAAATAAGTGGTTATTAGGATAATCAGACCAATGGAAAGGAAAGGTGTTTATACCCAAGTATTAGGGTATAACTTTCCCAAGGAAAGGCAGAGCATGATAGGGCTCCAAGTATTAAAGCATTTAGACAAAGGGGCAAGGAATTTATGAGGCTTATCCATACAACGGTGTTTGGATAAATGATCAAGAACAGTTAGCATTGCGCTCCCAAATGTTCTTGTGGATTAACGGAGTACCACACACATGCTTCGGGATAGTGTTGACATGGTCATCAGGGAAATGTTAGACTTCGGATACACAAAGGATCCATCGGAAACAACTTAGGAAATAAGTCATACAATTTCAGCAAGGAAAAGATGAGGGTGTGGCCGACGGGCTCAGCAACAATCCATCGGCATGTCAAAAAGGATGTATTTCCAAAATTATATGAACAAGTTTGTGTTGGGGAAGGCAAGAATGTTGTCGATGATAATTCAAATCATCGAGGGGCAAGGATGGTGTTTCTCATCATGAATTCAATTGATATCCTAGAAGAGCTTGGAATGTTGATGATGGTCACGACACATTTGTCGAGAGATTTCATGAAGATGTAATCGATCGACGATGACATCAAGTCATAGGAATGATGAAGCGAAAAGTTATTGGAACCACATGTACAACACAAACTCGAAAACAAGCTTGCTGTTCAAGGCGAAAAATGATAAGGCAAGGAATATCAATGTAAGCTTAGCTCATTGTCGGAAATTGTGCTCCGGGAAGAAGGACCAGATAGCACAGGTAAAAATTTTAGTACGATAATGATATAGCCGATCAGGCTAGGACTGACTTGAAGGATTATTAAACTCGTAAGCAACAAAAATGACTTAGAGTTATTGAATCAAAGTGCGGAATCAATTCACTTATGGTGTTCTCGAGTGACCAGTACTCGGAACCCAGGGAAATCTGAAATCGCTGAGGAGTAATACTAGATGAAGACTCATATGAAGCAACACAGTTCTTTGTTATTCTCGAGATACCGGAGGGTAACACTCGAAGGAAGATCAAAAATAGAGGTTGCGGAGATGCACTGATCTGCAGAAGACAAGTGATTTAACTTGTCTGAGAAATGGAATTAAAAAGGGGAACAATCATGGTCCGAACCACGGTTGCAAAGGACCAAACATAGATACCGTAAGAACTAATAATAAGGGGATTATTATATCACAAGAAGCTTCCATGATAAGATCCACATTAGGTCCATGGGCATGAACACAAAGTTCAAGGTTGACTCCCACTTCTCCAATGCATAACCGTTCATTCACTTCTCGCGTTCAATGAAGTTGTAGTGTTGAAATGTTATCTGGCAAAACACCAGAAGAGTATGACTCGTGAAAACTCTCGGGTCCACATGGATTAAGGAAGGCATAGGTTCAACCCATAGGGGCATCTTACGAATCTATACAACCATCAACCAAGCAAAGATACGAGTTCAAAAGCAGAGTATCGGAGTCAAAGCAGATGATACAATTTACCGAAGGTGTTATGTATCAGGGAAAAACTCACAAGACTTTGGATGTGAAGGACACAGTCGGATAACAACCCAGCAATGGATCTGGCGATTCACGACAGAGTTGATGTGATTATCGGTAATCAATCAGATGAAGAAGGGGATGCAAAGGCATTGGCTTATAGAAACGTCTGAATGATTCGATGCTTGGGTACAAAGGAATTATGATTTCAAGACGAAGGATCGGAAGCAGAGGCTCTGATCAAAAGATGATAAGTTGAATAGACTTAGAGGTGCACCTGATCAAATCTTGATTGGGCAAGAACGAGCTCATAACCGGAGCGATGTCGGAGACGGAAAGAAAATTTCCAAGGATTAATTGGTGATTGCCAGTATTCGCTCACACGTTGAATCCATAGGAACAAAAGTACAACCACAAAGAATTTTAAAGGATATTGCTCGACATACGGAACTAATCGTAGTGCAAGCAGGCAAGGAGAATCAAGAGCAATAGGCTGCAGAGGATTTTCGGAAGATCACATAGTATTTCGAAGAATTTTGTGAATCACAGGAACAACTGAGGATGAACGGATCCTCGGTGAGTGCGAGGAATTATCCGAAGGGGGGTGTATTCATGGGGCAAAGAACTGCAAGGCAGTAAGCTCAAAGGATTCTTGAAGCAATAGAGAATTTCGAGGCATCTTGTAATAACAAGAGCATCGAGGAATGATTGTATGGACGGCAAGTGTATGTAGCTATCCATGGGGATTTATCGGTGGTAGGGAAATGCAATGGCAAAGGGCACAAGGGTCTCGGGAAAACATCGAGGAGTATCTGCAGAATCTTCTGGCGAAGCAAGCGATCATCTGCAGTGAAGGGCCTCTCCGGGAGGAAGTGGTTACGAGATCCTAGAGTCAGAGTTAGTAAAATCTTTAACCTGAATAGAAGAGAGTTCAGAGTCCCAGAGTATAGACGAGGAATAAAAGATCCTAATACTACCCAATGGCGACGTGGGCCCGTAAGCCACACAGCCAATGTTAGTAAAAGTTTTTCAGTGACTAGACTCAACTTCGGCCAAGGAGTTGGAAAGGGGGCTACCTACAGGCAGTCGGCTCTGATACCAACTTGTGACGCCCTCGATTCAATCGTACACTAATCATACACGCAAATGTGTACGATCAAGATCAAGGACTCACGGGAAGGTATCATAACACAACTCTAGACACAAATTAAAATAATACAAGCTTTATATTACAAGCCAGGGGCCTCGAGGGCTCGAATACATCAGCTTGAATACATACGAGTCAGCGGAAGCAACAATATCTGAGTACAGACATGAGTTAAACAAGTTTGCCTTAAGAAGGCTAGCACAAAAGCATCTACGATCGAAAAGGCAAGGCCTCCTGCCTGGGAGCCTCCTAACTACTCTTGGTCGTCGGCGTCCGTCACGTGGTAGTAGGCACCCTCGGGGTAGCAGCAGTCGTCAAAGGTGGCATCTGGCTCCTGGACTCCACCATATGGTTGCAACAACCAGAAAGAAGAAAGAAGGGGGAAAAGGGGGAGCAAAGCAACTGTGAGTACTAGTCCAAAGTACTCGCAAGCAAGGATCTACACTACATATGCAACATTATCAAAGGAAGGCTATATATGTGGACTGGGCTGCAGAAATGCCGGAATAGAGAGAAGGCCTAGTCCTATCGAAGACTAGCATCTTCTCGAACCCACCATCTTGCAGCAACAGGAGGGAGTAGAGTAGCATAAAGTAAAGCGGTAGTAGTGTTATCAACCTCGGCCAGAGATCCTTTCTCGACTCCCTGCGAGAAAGCAATCCCAGAGCCATACTATCCAGTTATCATCACAATCAAAACCTCATCACCAACCAGTTCTCATCACAAGTATCCAATTCTAGTTGTATCGATCGGGATACAACTCCAAGTGTCCGTTACCGTAGGACAGGCTATCGATAGATGTTTTCTTCCCTGCAGGGGTGCACCAACTTACCCACCACGCTCGCTTAACTCCGGCCGGACACACTTTCCAGGGTCATGCCCGGCCTCGGCCAAACAATACGCCGCAACCCGACCTAGACTTAACAGAGAGGTCAGCACGTCGGACTAAACCTATGCCCCCAGGGGTCATGGGCCATCTCCCCGGAAACTCCTGCACGTTGCGTACGCGGCCGGTGAGCAGACCTAGCTACCTCCTTCAACAAGGCAGGCGCTTGCGCAGTCCAACCCGGCGCGCGCCACTCAGTCGCTGACGTCTATTAAGCTTTGGCTGATGTATACGACGCAGAACGCCCATACTATGCCCACGTGATGGTTAGTGCTATCAGGCTAGAGGCCCCTCGGATCAAATATCCAAATCGTAGTGGATTAGGAACGCGCGGTAACAAGCAGAGACTCACGAAAGAGGTGACCCCGTTGCCCCGTCTCGAGGACTTGCGGCAAGGGCTAAGAATGCCCGGCCACACCTCGTAATTATCTCACGGGCACCTTCCAGGTCAACCCGTCTCCACATCACTTTCCAAGTAACAGTTGTAAAGTCCAAGTATCCGTGTGTCCAAACATCAAGAGGAAAACCCAAGGAATCACCCTCGGTGGGTTCCACTCAATGTAATCATCAAGGTGAATGTAGAGGAATCACCCTCGAGGTTCACACTTGAGGGGTTGCACGACAGAGTCGTATCGGAAGTGGTTAAAGAGGAAATCACCCTCGATGACCACGACCGAATAGCTACACTACAGGGTTAACATCAGAAGTGTTGTAGAGGTCTCACCCTCGGCACTCGATAGTATCCCAGTAGTGTCGAGCAACTAAGGGGAATGTGATGTGCGGTGCCGGGGCCTGGTCTTCAATCCCGTTGATCGGGTCTTCAATGATGAAGCAGGGGCAACAAGGACAAGGTGGGGGTCACTGATGGATCACTAACCAACCTATACTAAGCAGTTTAGGATAAGCCGGTAAGGTAACAATAAGCAGGTTACAAAAGGAGGCTATGCATCAGAATAGGAGCAAACAATAACAATAGCACAATCTAATGCAAGCATGAGAGAATGGAATGGGCGATATCGGGATGATCAAAGGGGGGGCTTGCCTGGTTGATCTGGCAAGGAGGGGTCGTTGTCGACGACGTAGTCGATCACCGGGGCATCAGCGGCCTCGGGGTCTACCGGAGAGAAGAGGGGGAAGAAACAGTAAATACATAGCAAACAGAGGTAACACTAAGCATGACATGACGACACGTAGCGCTAAGCGTGCTCTAACGCGGTCCTAGACGTTATAGGTGAAGGGGGAAATCAACCGGGAAGGTGTTCCCGGTTCCGGACCTGTGTCAGACAGATGACCGGAGGGGGAAAAGTTCCATGTTCAGCATGCTAGGGGCATGTGACAGATGAACGGACTGCATATCCGGATTCGTCTCGTCGTTCTGAGCAACTTTCATGTTGAAAATATTATAATCCGAGTTACGAATTAAAAGATATGATTTCTAAAGATTTATTAATTTCTGGAATTTAATTAATTATATAATTAATTCGAAAATGAATTAATGACATCAGCATGATGCCATGCTGACGTCAGCAGTCAACAGAGTTGACATGGTCAACCTGACGTGTGGGTCCCGCATGTCATACTCTGTTTATTTTAGTTAGGACCTAACTAATCTAATTATTGTTTAATTAATTAACAATAGTTAATTAGGTTAACCAAACAGGATTAGCAAAGTTAATTAATTTTAGTTAACTAATTAGTTAATTAATTAAATTCATTATTATTATTATTATTATATTAATCCCCTTTTTTAACGTTTCAAGGGCGTGGGCCCCGAATGGCAGTGGCCTATCAGGCCAAACGGGCGCTGGTGCTTGCGGTTACGGGCCACGGGCGCGGGCGTGGCACGCCCGAGTGGAACGAGGCCACCGGGCGCCGCGGGCAACCGTGGAGGGGAGCGGGCGGCAGGAGGCCGTGGATGGTGCGGTGACGAGCCGCGCGGGCCGGGGAGTAGGGCGGCGCTACCAGGCCAGACGGGATGACAAGCATGGGCGGCTGCGACTAGGCTCGACGGGAGCGTGCGGCCAGGGCCAGGGCGCACCGGCGAGCGGGTTGGCTCTGGCCGTGGGCGCGCCGGGCGGAGCACGACCACGGTGGCCAACGGGCGAAACAGAGAAAGGGAGGGAAGACGGCGGCTCACAGTGGGCCGGTCGGGGAGGGCCGCGGGCTCGGGGTGGATGGCGAGGCGGAGGATGGGGACGGGCGACGTAGACGGGGAGGCGGCGCCGACGACGGCGGTTGGCGGGGTGGCTCCGGCGGGGTGGTCCGGCGTCGGCGCAGGGCATCGGGGGCGTCGATTGCCCCCGAGCGGATCCACGCCGGAGGGAGGTTGAGGAGGCGGCGACGGCGGGGCCGCGCCGGACGGCGTCAGTGAGGTGGCGGTGGTTGGCGACGGAGTCAGGGCGAGCGATGGGGGCGACGGGATCGGGGTCCGCGGCGACGAATGGATGGAGACGGATGCGGGGCGGTGATGCGGCGGTCCGGCGGAGGAGGATCAGCCGACCCGCGGTGGGTGGCGCCGCGGGGCGCATCGGCTTCGGGTCCCTGCCCCCGACCTCGATCCAGATCGAGGGAAGAGAACGGAAGAGTGGGGGGGAAGCGAGGGAGACGTGGGGGCGAGTGGGGGGGGGGAAGGGTTGTCGGTGGAGGTTAGGGTTTGGTCGCCCACAGGGGTTATAGGCCAGGGGAGTGGGCGAGGCCGGTTGGGCCGGTTGGACCGGCCTGGCTAGCAGGTGGGCCGACTGGCCCAGTGGGGGGCTTCTCTTTTCAGTTTAATTTGGTTCTGCTTTTCTTTTTATTTAATTGTTTTGTTGTTTCCAACCACTATAAAATATCTAGGCATTTTATAATAATGTGTTTGTTGCACCATATTTACATATGCAATTTATGGCACCCCCCCGAACATTTTTGTTTTAACTTTTGATTTTTTTTTGTTAACATTAATTTGAATTTCAATTTTGAAACAGTTTCGAATCATCGCGAGGTTAACCGTGGTGACGTGGCATCATTAGCGTGGGATTACTGTAGCTTAATTATCCGGGCGTCACAGGTTACATCGTGCGTCTACCCCCGCTATATATGAGAGGCCTAGGATACAAGTGTCTTACTAGGACACGACTCCATATCCTATCTAAACACAATACTACTCAGAGTCCAATTGTAACCTACCTTGTACACAATATTTGAAACAACTCTAACAAACTCCACCTTGGCGAATATTCTTCACCATCTTGAATTCGTCTATGTGTCAAACTTTCATGTACATTGGACTTGACATTTTCCCATGAGCACCGTTGTTACTCCAAAGACTCCATATGAGTCCACCTGCAACTTGTAGTCCCTTATTTTCTTGACCATAGTCAAAGCTCAAGCGAAATTAAGTTCCACTGAACTCAACATCACCGCTCTTTTCTTGACCGTCTGTCTGAAACTCGAAGGAATTTCACCATTTCTTGTAGTCATCCCAAGTCAAATTCGTAGTTGTCTCACCACATGTATGACCACCAGAGCCCTGGCCCGTCTCCATGCCCAATGCATAAGCATGCCTCGCCGCTATTACTACGTCGAGTCTCTGCTGTCCCGGTTGTCGTGGATTTGTCACGGCAGATGTCCTAGCGAAAGGACTTAGTCGTGGAGCCATCGCTACGAGTTTACTTGAAGGGGTTAAAGCGGACACAAAGACACGAGGGTTTTATACTAGTTCGGCCCCTTCGATGAAGGTAAAAGCCTACGTCTAGTTGCGATGGAATTGATGTGGTTTCGATGGCTAGGGAGCAAACAAGCTTCGCCTAGACTCGAGTTGTCGTTCTCCCTCTGAACCGCCGCCGGGTCGTCCCCTTATATACACGGGTGACGCCCGTCGGTCCATAGAGTCCCAACTGGTCCATACTCGTATCCCGGTTGGTATCTCTCTGTTCCTAAATTACAATACAAGTTACACATCAGGCCGGTTTACGGCTACAGGTTCTAAACTGGCTACAGGCCTTGGGCCTTCATCTGTTCATACCACTAATGAAGTTATCCCGACCCAAGCAGGCCGGTTCACGCCTAGTGGTAATATCCCCAACATTAGGCCCCAGATTGATTTGAACTGGTTCATGTCAATCCCTCACAAAATCTGGTGTCTTGGACATCTTCGGGTAATTGGTAAACCGCCGTGTCGTCATCATTTCTGGTTGCTGTAAGCCGGCATGACGTCATCATGAAATTTTATCATTTATAACGCCCTCTTTTAACAATAGCTCCTGGATCCGCGCGCTTGACCTAGCTCTGTTGCCTTATAAATAAGACCGAAGGGTCATTTCTTTCCCTTTCCCTTCATCCCTTCTTCTTCGTCTTCCTCGCGTCGCCAGCCTTGGAGCTCCGCCACCGCCATCGACCTCTGCCTCGTCTTGGGCCGCTGCATCAACCTGAACGTACCAGAGCATTGCGGCATCTTTCCGCATCTTCTCCGTTCCCGGTAAGCTTTCTCCTCTTCTTGACCTAGATCTGTTCTTAGGGTTCCATGTTCGTGCTGTGTTCGTCGCATGCTCATACCTGTTTTCTGATCTTGAATGAATCTATGAATCCCTGCTGCGTTTAGTAGTAGTCTTTAAGCATCCACCTGTAGTTTCTCATCTAAGTCCATATATCTCTCGCACATACCCGCTCAATGGTTCACTTCTGTTTCTGCCTTACTCTTCGGAATATTTTCTGTTTTTGTGAGCTCGTGGTAGATCCGCGGCTGTGATAAGATCATGTGAAACTTGTTTCTGCATACCTAGTTATCCATAGCTTCAATTTCTTCCAATGCTTAGGTCAGGCGGTTTAACTTATCATAGAAAAAAGTTACTAAACCGGTATATACCATTAGTCCCCTGGTTGAACCGCCAGAATCCACATGATGCCGCATTGTGGAAGACCGGTTTATAGGTACTGCCTCCGGTTTATCGTAGTTTAGATCAACACCTTCTTCTACCCAGCGTGTTCTTGAACCGGATCACCTATTTCTTGTAGATCTCGCCATGGCCAAACAAGTGTATGAGTGCAATTGGGTTCCTTCTCGCGTCACGGAATCACAGTTGGACGATCTAGTCTTGATCGGCGCTTTAGACAGTAAAGATACGATCCACTAGAGGGTTCCTGGAAATGAATGTCCTCCCACCCCCCAGGAAGGAGAGGTTGTGGTCTTCGCAGATCACTTGGCCCGGGGCTTCAAACCGCCCGGCTCTAAATTTTACCGGGATGTGTAGCCAATTTTCAGGTCCGTCCACAGGATATTGGCCCCAACTCTGTTACCAATCTATGCCACTTTCAAGTGCTCTCTGAGGTATACTTTCAAGAGGAGCCTTCAGTTGAGTTGTTTAGAGACCTCTTCCATTTAAACCGTCGCACTGAATTCACCGATGGCCCCAACACTGAGTTGGGCGGTATGGCCATTCAGAAGAGGAAGGAGATCACTTATCCCCACGTCAAACTCCATACTCACCCCAAGGAGTGGAATGCAACTTGGTTTTATTGCAAGGATACCTCCCCTGACAATGAAAATCCCTTGCCTGGCTTCCGTCCGGAACGGCTTAGCAACACGCACCCTTTTCCACAAAGACTAAGCGCCAAGGAAAGAATTAAATACGCTCCGCAACTGTCCAAGCTCCGAGCTTTTATGGCCAACGGCTTAACGGGAATAGATCTTGCACGCTGTTGGATATCATGGAGCATACTGCCTCTGAGCCGGCGCTCCAGTTTGATGTGCAAGTATACTGATAGTGTCGATGACCCACTCCGACACACTAAAATCCAACTCCCCGATGATGAAGTCACAGAATCTGTAAAAAAGATGCTAAATGAACCGGAGCACCTCTGTGCTCAAACCGGTCTGCCTCCTTACTGCACCACCAACAAACCGCCAGCGGTAAGATTTTAATTGCTCTATTGTTGAACCGGTTACTGCTTTATCTGTTTGACATCTAATTACTGCTGATCCAGGGCGATAATCCGTTTTGGAGCAAGAAGCTTTCTCAAGACAAAACGGAGAAAACAGGGCGGCCAATCCGGCCCAAGACCAAGGTTATCAAGAAGCCAGCTCACAAGAGAAAAACCACCGCTTCATCTGATCCAGCTATTGATGACGATGTGGGTAACCCGGACCTTGAGGTAGAACTTGACTCGCTTGGCTTATTTTTTACACGCCTTATTGATGATGATGCTTGTCAGGACGATGCTGAAGCCAGCAATGCGGAATTCGTTGAGGTAACTATTCTCTCTTCCGATTCAGAAATCTTGCCTTTGCCAAAATTTCGACAGGCAAACCGGAAAGTTAAATTTTCTCATCTTCTTGCTTATTTGGATCCTAAATTTCTTATGAAGACTCAGCAACATGAAGCTCGCCGCACAACCCGGCATAGTGGCCAGGTAGTTACCTCCACCGGTTTACCAAACAGTCCGGTTCGAAAACGCCGCTCCGAGGTCTCTGACCTTTTTGTTGATTTACATCCTAAAGCGGGTTTCTTCCGTCAACCTCTTAACCCATCCGACTCCGATTATCAGGTTACTTCTCATTCATCTTCTGGTGAATCGTCGGCCACTCAGCTGCCACCGTTAAAAACGGTTCTTGGGTAAGCTAAGCTGAACATATGCTTCCAGTACACTATGTAATGGCTTATGCTTTTCCTTGACTCTTTGATTTTCTTTCAGGGCCAAACCTAAACCGAGCAAGAAAGCCCGCCTGGATAAAGCGGCTGAAGAAGATGTAGCCCCAGAACATGACAAAACGCCAGATCTTGAAGCATTTTCTCCTGAGGATATTCCCAATGATCCTCCTTTACAAGACGATGCTATTCCCGAAGAGAGGCCTATTAATACTTCAGTCTCTGCTGACCCGCCTGTCAGCTCCGTCCGGATTGAGAAATCCCACAGTCCTGCTGACAAACCGATCACACTAACACAAACCGGCGAGTCCAAAGATGATGATGTTGTGATTACCGGTGTAGGCCGCTTTGAACCCGGGAATCCTGTCACCTTAACCAAGCATACCATAAAAGAGGATTTTTCCGCTCTGAATAAAGAAAAATGGGATGTTGAACTGGAGACATATGCTGCTCTGAGTGCCCAAGATCTTCATTCCGGCTATCTAAACTGGCTTTATACTAGCCGTGACTGTGAAGCTGGTCTGGTAAAAATGATGAGGGATAAATTTGAGGTAACTTACTTCTTTACTGACTGCCTTTGCATCAATCCTCCTAGCCCCCAAGGGTCGGTTTGTAGCCTTCGTCAAACCGGGACTTGAATATGATCCTCAACACTTTTGAAATCCATTAATATAGCCCCCAAGGGCCGGTTTAACTTAGCAGAATTAGACCGGGGCTCCAACAGAAGACTACCCTTAGAACATAATTTGAGCAAATAGCCATTAGCCCCCAAGTGCCAAGTTGAATACTTGTATTGAGCTTGGGACTTTGCAATCTAGTAACTTTTGAAAACTGAAGGTTCATTAGCCCCCAAGTATCAGGCGTATAACTTTGTTATGTGGTTGATACTTCAATTTCTTGGACCGCTTGTTTAAAGCTAAATGCTGTCTGTATGCAGGCTGAGGTGAGAATCAAGGAGGACCGGATTGCTGATTTGCAGGAGGCCTTGAAAACTCAACAAGCTGAAACAGACAAGGCAAAGGAAGAATTAACCAGCGCCTTGAGCACCGCTGAACAGCTGAAGGAAGGCTTCAAGAAAGAGCGGGCTGATTGGGCCACTGAGAAGGCCGCTTTAACCAAAAGAGCGAAAAATGCTGAAGCTGCCCTTAAACCGGTGGCGGATGAACCGACGTCCGTAAAGCGGCAAATACACTCCATGACCGCTGCGATCTTTGGTAAGCTCCTTTTAACTTTTGTGATAATTTGAACCTGCTGCAGCGTAAATCCGGTTTGAAACCGTCCCTATATTGTTGTAGGCACACGCATTGGGCACTTGGGAAACGATGTGCGGAAGAAACTGAAGGCTGCCTACACCTTAGTGGAACAATTATATACCGGAGCCCAGCGGATCATCACCACAGCCTCTCATAACAACCCGGCACCTTCTTTAATCCAGGACACTCTTAACATGTTGTCGATGCTTCCGGCCCGGATGGAGGAGCTGAAGAAATCTGCTGCTCAAACCGGAGCTATTAACACCTTGATCTGGGCAAAGGCATGGGTGCCAGATTTCGACCCTGTGGAAGCATCTCAAGGCTATCCCAGCCTGAAGGAAGATGGCTCTGAATTCAACGAAGAGGATTTAAGGGCAATAAACCGTGCAGTGCGCCCTCTGGCTTGTCAGCTAGCTGAAGAGGCAGACTTGACGCATTATCAAGCACAATACAATGACCAGAACAAGCGAGTGCCTGCCCCAACTCTTGAAGCGGAGAATCCGATCCCTCCAATCCGTAAGCACACTTACGCTCCTGATATTGAACCGTCTTCCCTGATACATGAAGAGGCTGTTTTCCAAGCTTTAATGGGAATCGACTGGACCACTGTTGATTTCCAGCCAATGGGCAGGGACGAAGAAGCTGAAGCGGATGATGACGAGGAGCAGGCCTAAACCGGGAGCCGGTTTGTATAGCTGTCCTTGGAATCTTTCCAAAATAACAAATGATCTTTATTCGGGCACCGTGATGCCTTGTAACAGGATAGTTAATACTTCTATCTTCAATATGCCTTCGTGCATAAGTACTGAAGCTTTTGTTCGAAAAAACCTCCATTCATATTTCCTGCCATGTCTTGGCATGAAGCTGGTTTAGCCAAGCTTTGAAGCGGAGGTTTTATAAACCATTACCGTCAACAGGGGGGGACAAACACAGCTCCCGTATAGACCATACTGGGTCAATATAAACCCCCTTGTTACTCCATGATGTTAACAGGAAAAAATAAAAATAAACCGGGCATACTTCTCCGGATTAAAGGGGAATCAAATCCATAGGCTAAACCGGAAAAGAAAAAAAACTAAGAACAAACAAGCCATGAAAATACCATGGAAACCAAGGCAATGATAAAAACTGTTTGCAAAAATATGCTATACTGAGCTGATCAGATGGTATTACCATGGTCGGACAGGACCAAGCCCCCAATAGGAGTGACAATGATTCAAGTCAGCCAGGTCCCCAAATGATTCGTGGCATATATGCCAGATCAAGAGGCGTGGCAATGGTTCGGGTTCGACCAAGCCCCCAAGTGATTTTGTGGCCTTAGGCCGACCAAGAGGCGTGACTGGTTCAGACTTGACCATGTCCCCAAGTGATCTGGTGGCTGTCGCCTATCAAAAGGTGTCGCGTTGGTTCGGACACGACCAAGGCCCCCAGTGATGTATAAAAAGCAAATGTCAAGGGGTAAACCGGAGTCCGCTTTAAAAACGGAGCCACTCCATGTAACCACGCATGATAAGAAAGACAGAGATCCCGCTTTAGCTGAGGCTCCGGTTTTATTATATCAAAGATAATATATACACTGTCATGATATGTACATAGATAGAGCCGATGGCTCAAGTGTAGTAAGGCCGAAGATGAGCTATATTCCACGGCCTGTTAGTCTCCTCCTCTGATGTACGCGAGTCTTTATGCTCTCAAATATCAATCAGATAGTACGACCCGTTGTGCAGATTCTTGCTGACCACGAAAGGTCCCTCCCAAGGTGGGGATAACTTGTGTATATCTGTTTGGTCTTGGATGAGCCGAAGCACCAAATCTCCTTCTTGAAAAGTTCTGGTTCTAACCCGGCGACTGTGATAGCGACGAAGATCTTGTTGGTAAATCGCCGAACGGGCAGCTGCTATATCACGCTCCTCGTCCAATAGGTCCAAAGCGTCTTGCCGTGCTGTCTCATTGTCCGCTTCGACATAAGCTGCCACCCGAGGCGAATCATGCCAGATATCACTAGGGAGAACTGCCTCTGCTCCGTAGACCATGAAAAATGGCGTGTATCCTGTGGATCGGTTTGGCGTAGTATTGATACTCCATAGCACAGATGGTAGCTCTTCAACCCAACATCCTGGTGTTCTTTGTAATGGGACCATAAGCCGGGGTTTGATGCCTCGCAAGATCTCTTGATTAGCTCGTTCTGCCTGTCCATTGGACTGGGGGTGTGCCACTGACGACACGTCAAGCCGGATATGATCTCGTTCACAGAACTCCTTCATAGCGCCCTTAGATAAATTGGTACCATTGTCAGTAATGATACTGTGTGGAAAGCCAAACCGGAAAATCACCTTTTTGATGAACTGCACCGCTGTTGCTGCATCACACTTGCTGACAGGCTCCGCTTCAACCCACTTGGTAAATTTGTCAACTGCCACCAAAAGGTGGGTTTTCTTATCCTTGGATCTTTTAAAAGGTCCGACCATATCCAGCCCCCAAGTTGTAAACGGCCACGTTATTGGGATCATCCTCAATTCTTGAGCCGGCACATGAGCACGCCTTGAAAATTTCTGACATCCATCACACCGTTTAACGAAGTCCTCCGCGTCAGCATGCGCTGTCAACCAGTAGAACCCGTGACGAAACGCCTTTGCCACCAGAGACTTTGAACCGGCGTGGTGTCCACAATCCCCTTCATGGATTTCTCTTAAGATTTCACAGCCTTCCTCAGGAGAAACACAACGTTGAAACGGCCCTGATACACTGCGACGATGCAATTCACCATTGACAATCGTCATAGACTTGGATCGCCGGACTATTTGCCTGGCTAGAATCTCATCCTCTGGTAACTCCCCCCGGTTCATGTACATAAGATAAGGAACTGTCCAATCCGGAATAGCATGCAATGCTGCCACCAATTGAGCCTCCGGATCAGGAATAGCCAAATCCGCTTCACCTGGGAGCTTGACTGACGGGTTGTGTAGCACGTCCAGAAAGATATTAGGCGGGACCGGTTTGCGCTGAGAGCCCAAACGGCTTAAAGCGTCCGCCACTTCATTCTTCCGACGGTCCACATGATCCACTTGATAACCCTGGAAGCAACCCGCAATATTATCCACTTCCCGACGATATGCAGTCATGAGCGGGTCCCTAGAATCCCAAGTGCTAGACACCTGTTGAACCACGAGATCCGAGTCACTGAAGCACTTAACCCGGCTTAAGTTCATCTCTTTAGCCATCTGGAGACCATGGAGCAAGGCTTCATACTCAGCTGCATTATTAGTGCAAGGGAACATTAAGCGGAGAACATAACAAAACTTATCGCCTCGTGGGGAAGTTAACACGACTCCAGCCCCCGAGCCTTCCAGTTGCCTGGATCCATCAAAATGAATAGTCCAATATGTGTGATCCGGCTTCTCCTATGGTGCTTGTAGCTCCGTCTAGTCATTGATGAAATCAACAAGTGCTTGAGACTTCACCGCCGTCCGAGGCACATACTTCAGTCCGTGTGGCCCAAGCTCTATAGCCCACTTGGCAATCCGGCCAGTCGCCTCCCGGTTCTGTATGATATCACCCAAGGGAGCTGAACTGACCACTGTGATGGGGTGCCCTTGAAAATACTGCTTCAACTTCCGACTGGCCATGAAAACACCATAGACCAGCTTCTGCCAATGCGGATACCTTTGCTTGGATTCAATAAGCACCTCGCTGATATAATAAACCGGCCGCTGAACCGGATATTCCTTGCCTGCCTCCTTGCGTTCCACCACAATAGCCACGCTAACTGCCCGAGCATTGGCTGCTACGTATAATAATAGTGGCTCCTTGTCGACCGGAGCTGCAAGAACATGCGGATTGGCTAACTGCCGCTTCAAGTCCTCAAATGCTTCATCAGCAGCCGGACTCCAAATGAAATGGTCTGTCTTCCTCAGCATTTGGTACAAAGGAATGGCCTTCTCTCCGAGGCGGCTGATAAACCGGCTTAGTGCGGCGATTCGGCCCGCCAAACGCTGAACATCATTGATGCACTTCGGTTTAGCCAGGGAGGTGATAGCTGTAATCTTCTCAGGATTAGCCTCAATTCCTCTATTAGACACCAGGAAACCCAGTAACTTGCCTGCCGGAACACCAAAGACACACTTGGCCGGATTAAGCATCATCTTGTAAACCCGCAAGTTGTCAAAGGTTTCCTTCAAGTCATCCACCAGCGTCTCCTTCTGCCTTGACTTTACTACAATATCATCCACATAGGCGTGCACATTGCGGCCGATCTGTTTATGCAGGCAATTCTGTACACACCGTTGATAGGTGGCTTGGGCACTCTTGAGTCCGAAGGGCATAGATACATAGCAGAAGGCTCCAAAGGGAGTAATAAACGCTGTTTTCTCCTGGTCCTTAACTGCCATTTTGATCTGATGATATCCAGAGTATGCATCCAAAAAACTCAAACGCTCACAACCCGCCGTGGCATCAATGATCTGGTCAATGCGGGGGAGGGCAAAAGGATCCGCTGGACAGGCCCTGTTAAGATCTGTGTAATCCACACACATACGCCAAGTGCCATTTTTCTTAAGAACCAGCACCGGATTAGCAAGCCACTCTGGATGGAACACCTCAATGATAAAGCCAGCTGCCAAAAGCCTGGCCACTTCCTCTCCAATGGCCTTTCGCCTTTCTTCGTTAAACCGGCGGAGGAATTGTTTCACCAGTTTATACCTAGGATCCACATTAAGAGTGTGCTCAGCGAGTTCCCTCGGTACACCTGGCATGTCAGATGGTTTCCATGCGAAGATGTCCCGATTCTCACGGATGAACTCGATGAGCGCGCTTTCCTATTTGGGATCCAAATTGGCACTGACAGTGAACTGCTTAGATGAATCGCCGGGCATGAAGTCAACAAGCTTGGTCTCAGCTGCCAATTTGAACTTCAGATCTGAATCATGCTCTGTAGTCGGCTTCTTCAAAGGAGTCATATCCGCCGGATCAACATTATCCTTATAGTACTTCAACTCCTCCGTGGCACAGACCTACTCTGCATAAGCCGCATCACCTTCCTCACATTCCAAAGCGACCCTACGGCTCCCATGAACCATTATTGTCCCCTTGTAACCCGGCATCTTGAGCTGCAAGTAGATATAACAAGGCCGCGCCATGAACTTGGCGTAAGCCGGCCGGCCAAACAAGGCATGATATGGGCTCCGGATCTTCACCACCTCAAACGTTAGTTTTTCCGACCGAGAGTCGTGCTCGTCCCCAAAAGCCACGTCCAGGGCTATCTTACCAACAGGATACGCAGATTTGCCAGGCACCACACCATGGAACACCGTATTAGACGGTCTGAGATCTTTGTCTGTTAAACCCATGCGGCGGAATGTCTCATAGTACAGTATGTTAATACTTCTTCCTCCATCCATGAGTACCTTGGTGAATTTATAACCCCCCACCTGAGGGTCTACCACTAATGCTAGCTGGCCCGAATTATCAACCCGGGGCGGGTGATCCTCTCTGCTCCACACGATAGGCTGCTCCGACCAGTGCAAGTAACGTGGTAAGGCCGGTTCAACATAATTCACCGCTCGCTTGTGGAGTTTTCGGTCGCGTTTATCCAAGCTAGTTGTGAAAACATGATATTGCCCATTGTTCAACTGTTTTGGCTGGCTCTGATAACCCGACTGCTGCTGCTGCTGCTGCTGGCCATTCTGATTATTCTGGTGATTGTGACCGTCCTGATTGCGACCTGAACCGGAAGCTCCATCGTGATCTGGCCCATGAAAACCGGATCCTGAACCGCCACCTGACCCGTGATCATACTGGAAGGCATTAGAGTTTTTAAACTCCTGCATGATATAACAATCCTTCCAAAGATGGTTAGCCGGCGCCTCCTTCGTCCCGTGCTTCGGGCAAGGCTGATTCAGCAAATAACTCAAGCGGCTTGCGTTAGGATTGGGAGCCCCATTACGATTTGCCGCTTTACCTCTGCGCCCCTACCCCCTGTCCTGTGCATTAGTGTTGGCCACAAAGTCCATGCTGCCATCCGCCTTGCGCTTGCCTCCATTTCCATGACCCGCCGGTTTGTACTGCTGCTGTTTGGAGTTGCTATTCTTTCTTCCCTTCCCTGCTTCATCATCATCAGTCTCGGGATCCTTGGTACTGTCCGAATCAGTATACTTCACTAGAGCGGCCATGAGGGTTCCCATGTCATTACAGAACCGCTTCATGCGTCCCAATTTCAATTTTAAAGGCTCAAATCGGCAGTTGCCTTCCAGGGTTAAGATCGCAGAGTCAGCATTAATCCTGTCGGACGAGTGCAAAATTTCCGAAACGCGGCGCACCCAATGGGTCGTTGATTCTCCTTCCCCCTGGACACAAGCCACCAGGTCTACTATGAACTTGGGCTGCTTACACGTATCCTTGAAATTCTGGATAAACCGGGCCCGCAACTGGGCCCATGAGCCAACAGAATTGGGCGGTAGGCTCTTCAACCAGGTACGAGCCGTGCCTTCAAGCATCATGGTGAAGTATTTTGCACACGCGGTCTCATCCACGTCTAACATCTCCATGGCCATCTCATAACTCTATATCCATGCTTCAGGGGATAAATCAGCGGTGTAATTCAGCACCTTGCGTGGACCCTTGAAATCTTTGGGCAGGCGCACATTGCGTAAAGCGGGGATTAAACAAGGCACTCCCAAAGCGGATGCGACTCCTGGTCCGGCGAAGGTGGTAGGGCGAACCGGTGTAAGTTGACCCGCATCATCCTGTGCTGCTAACTCGGCCTCCCTCCGTGCCCGGGCCCGGTCCACCACATCCTGAGCATCGCGAACACCACCTGCCAGGTTATTGCCACGGGCCGCTTCACGGCCTCGCGCATTGCTCGATATGGCCGGTTCATCCAAGCGCCTGCTATAGCTCCGGCTTGGACGGGGCGTAGAGTGAATCCGATCACGGCTGTATGAATATGCTTCCTGCTGAATCAGCGCGGTCCGGAGAAGCTCCTTAACCCGGCGCGTCTCTATCGCTTGCGGAGAGTCCCCTTCAACTGGGATAGCCTCTAATCGCGCGACAGCTTCAACAAGGTTGTCCATAGGATTAGAATAATGACCTGGGGGCGTCTGGACCGGCGGAAGAATCACAATGTTCTGCTGAGGAGGTTCCATCAGGCGAGGTTGGACCGTCCCCCTGGTCCTGGTGCCTCAATCCGGTTTGTCTCCAGGTGCTGCGGCGGATTACTGGGTCCAGCTCCTGGAGTGTGAAAGAGATTCCGGGGATCAAACCCTAACGGCAGGCGTGATCTGTGCTTCCACTTTAAGACCTCCTGTGATGCGTTCTGGTCAAGCATGAGCTTATAAGCCTGGGCGTCCAAAGCGGCCCGCTCTGCGGCCATCCTGTCTTTTTCTGCTGCCAGATCCGCTTTGGCTTGCACGATCTGCTCTCTCACCTTTGCAATTTCTGCATTATGGGCCTCCTGATCCGCCAGATTGTCCTCTGCCATAAGCGCGGCTAGTGCATCAAACAGATCAGATAGAACTTGAACCGGCGGGCGCACAAGGCCTCCTGCCCCTGCTGCTGCTGCCACTGCTGATCCGGAGAGCATCGCTGCGGCGGTCGAAGAGTGATTCGCCGCCTGTGTGCCAGCCATGAATATTCCAACCCGGTTGACCTGGCCTGGGGGGTCCGGAATACTGTCGCCATCGGAACAACCCCTAACCTGGTCGTCTTGTAACTGGTATAGTGATTCGGTCTCTCCGATCGAGGACTCGTCGCCGGAATAGACGACGGTCTCACTACCGTGTTCTGACTCGTCCTCACGCCCTCCTCCGTGGATGACTCCAACGAAGGCACGCTTCACGGCCGGTTTAGCCTGGGTAGATCTCGCACGCTGAGCCGTCTCGATGAGGTCGATGCAGATGTCCGGCTCAGGCCCCGGCTTACCGATCTTGCCGATGAAAACGTGTATGCCACCAAAGGGGACCCGGTACCCGTACTCAATCGAATCGGCCTCGGGACCCCATCCTGCGTCGTCGATGTAGATCTTGCCACGACGACTCTTGGTCATCTGGCCCACAGCATAGCCTTCGAGTCCTTTGAGCTTGCCCTCCAAGATCGACAAACCATCGTGCAATAGCCCCACGGTGGGCGCCAACTGTCGTGGATTTGTCACGGCAGATGTCCTAGCGAAAGGACTTAGTCGTGGAGCCATCGCTACGAGTTTACTTGAAGGGGTTAAAGCGGACACAAAGACACGAGGGTTTTATACTAGTTCGGCCCCTTCGATGAAGGTAGAAGCCTACGTCTAGTTGCGATGGAATTGATGTGGTCTCGATGGCTAGGGAGCAAACAAGCTTCGCCTAGACTCGAGTTGTCGTTCTCCCTCTGAACCGCCGCCGGGTCGTCCCCTTATATACACGGGTGACGCCCGTCGGTCCATAGAGTCCCAACCGGTCCATACTCGTATCCCGGTTGGTATCTCTCTGTTCCTAACTTACAATACAAGTTACACATCAGGCCGGTTTACGGCTACAGGTTCTAAACCGGCTACAGGCCTTGGGCCTTCATCTGTTCATACCACTAATGAAGTTATCCCGGCCCAAGCAGGCCGGTTCACGCCTAGTGGTAATATCCCCAACAGAGCCCTGGTCCGTCTCCATGCCCAATGCATACGCATGCCTCGCCGCTATTACCACATCGAGTCTCTGCTGTCCCGGTCGAGTCTCAAGGGTCACGAAACCACACCACTCAACCCCCACTGCAAAGTACCATCGATCGTCACCGACCGACGACGAGTTTCACGCTTCCATCGGACCACTGGGTTCCAGTCCGAATTACATCTCACTCGCTTTTTTCCCGCTGAATAGGCTTCGATTCTCTGTATCCTTACACTGTAGCCCCTCAATCTAGCTCCACCTTTAACATGACTCCATGGTAGATGATCAGTCCACCCTCGCGCCCCGTCGACTTCATACTTCGTGTGCACACCACCTTGAATCAACCCCGCGCCATAGTCTTGTCGAAGCCACACAAGCCCTCGGGCCTGTGCCACGTGTTTCCACACCCAGAAGTCGGTCACTATCAGCATCACGCTCCTATGTCGTCGTCGCCAATCCCACCACTGTCTTCTGTTCCAGCCGATTTGCGTCGATCCATCAAACTGTCTAGTCCGACCCAGCCGAACTTTTCCGGCTGCACGACACGCTCAAGGCTCCCAAATCATCTTCCGCAAATTCTAATCCATCACTTGATAATTCCATCTTAGCTGAATTGACTTCCCGCAACGCCTTCAAGCATTTCCGTTGTGCCAACCAATCTTTCACCCTGTCTTCCATAACCCAAGGTTTTCAGTTTCATGAACTTCTCCACCTCAAACCAGGTACCCGTTGGTGTCATAATTCTTTCTATGACTGACTGTGTGAAAAATACCCGAGCTATCCCATGATGCCGAAATACATGAGCAAACCCAGTGTGGTCTTGCCTGCGTGCACTAGTAGCAATTCACCAAAAAACTTGGCCTTCCACTGGTACGCGTCGGTGCTATACAAACAGTTTTAAACCCCTTTTCATGATGGCATTTCGAACCGTCACCTAGTGAGTGTGGGCGATTAGGGGGTCCTTCCCACACGACCCAGAAACCGTCGGGGATAGGGACCCTACAGTACTCCTTTTCATTTGTGGCCGCATTGCCATCATAGTCGGTATTCTGTGGTGCTACATTTATGATGCCCGGCCCATCACAAAGATTCACTATTATAGAACGTGTATGATAAGCATACAATCACACACATTTGCTTTTCACAAACCGTATGCGATAACTAATTAACAAGATTAGCTAATCGTCGTACGAGTGTCGGATAGGATTACAAAACGTCGGACCGTCGTAACATCATCGTACATGACAACTATCACACATGCTATTCTGTGGTGCAACTTTTATGATGCATACTTCATCAGAAATAGTTCATGGTTGCCAATCGTGTACGATAAGGCAACTATCGCACACGCTATTCTGTGGTGCAACGTTTATGATGCATACTTCATCAAAAACTATTCATGGTTGCGAATCATGTATGATAAGGAAACTATCGCAAACGGTTAGTTTGCCAGCACCGCTTGTGATATTGTCTGACATCGCACACGCTTTGCAAATAACAACTGTGTGCACGCTTGCACACATTTCCTATCTGTGAACCATCTCGGATTATGGTGTATATCACAAACGTTTGTATTTTACCAACCGTGTGTGCCGTAACAACCTGGAGAGCGTAATTTCACCGTGATTTAATTGCTGCTATATCAAATTGAAATTGAAATTGAAATTGAATGTATGCTATAGCTTTATTCATATCCATTAGGTTCATACAACCAATGAATTATTTGATTCATAGGTACACATCAAGAATTACATAAGAACCAAATAAAGAATGATGAACCACAGTTGTATACCTGTACTATTAAAGACGGTAAAGAAAGCGGCAAAATACATTCTGGTTGCTGAACAAGGTGAAGCGGAATGCCCATATTGTACCCTCCTCCATGTAGAAGGCACGCACGACTCTAGTCCAACCCCTTGTGATGGCCGGCCGCCCACCCTTCACGGTCTTCATGGAAACATCTAGATAATCATCGTGTAGTTTAGGAGGTAATCTTTAGTAAAATGCTTTGGGAACCACTACAAAGGAAAAAAGATTCAGACATTGTCATCTAACGCAACTCATTATGGGCAGTAAAAAGAAGGCTGTAGAGTTCTTACTTACCATCCTGCAGTTCGTTGTTGTATTGGATAAAGTGTATACAAATAGTTTAATTGCCATCTTTTAACCCATTTTACTAACAATCTTTATCAGCTTCCTCACTTGATGCTGGTTCATCGATATCTCATTTCCCCATATGCAGAAAGGGTCAAAGAGCGGATCTTTACCAATGACATATGTACTTAAAAGCACCAACTTAATATTAGAAGGTAAACACCAATTGCACAATGATATACTACAACACTCTTATATAGTATCTTATAACATCCAATATACTCACATATTAGATGAATTAACATCTTATATTATGGGCCGGAAGGAGTTTATTGCATTCTTACAAATTCTCGTCTGATTAACTGCTGCTATATCCATGGGTTAGAGTTAGTTTGAGCTAGTTCAGGCTCAAATAGCCTAAAGTATATCTAAACATGAGGGCTAGTTTGAGCTAGTTGCATCTATAACCCACCCCCAAAAAATATCCAACCCAAGAGGTGCTAATTGGAGCTAGTTCTCCTAGTGCATCTATTGTCAATCTAAGTATTTAATCCTGTCATCCAAACATCTCTTTGGATGGAGTTAGTTCAGGGTTAGTCATGACCTATAAACTAACTCTAACCTCTAAGCTAAGTTGTTGTTGTTGTTGTTGTTGTTGTTGTTGTTGTTGTTGTTGTTGTTGTTGTTGTTGTTGTTGTTGTTGTTGTTGTTGTTGTTGTTGTTGTTGTTGTTGTTGTTGTTGTTGTTGTTGTTGTTGTTGTTGTTGTTGTTGTTGTTGTTGTTGTTGTTGTTGTTGTTGTTGTTGTTGTTGTTGTTGTTGTTGTTGTTGTTGTTGTTGTTGTTGTTGTTGTTGTTGTTGTTGTTGTTGTTGTTGTTGTTGTTGTTGTTGTTGTT
>NC_041389.1:302792932-302796290 GCF_002162155.2 Triticum dicoccoides
GCTGTTGCTGCTGTTGTTGCTGCTGTTGCTGTTGTAGCTGTTGCTGCTGTTGCTGTTGTTGTTGCTGCTGTTGCTGTTGTTGTTGTTGTTGTTGTTGTTGTTGTTGTTGTTGTTGTTGTGGTTGTGGTTGTGGTTGTTGTTGTTGTTGTTGTTGTTGTTGTTGTTGTTGTTGTTGTTGTTGTTGTTGTTGTTGTTGTTGTTGTTGTTGTTGTTGTTGTTTTTGCTCTTCTACGTGTAACTAGACATCATCAAAATATTAAGGTAACACTCTTCGTTGTTGCTATGTAGCCTAGGATTGCATATGTAGACATTAAGTATGGTGCATGTTGCTATGTAGCCTCAGATATATTACATATGGCCCTAGTTAACCTAACGATAAATGGCTTACAGATATATTCAGTTAAAAGTTCGATTCACCGATTAGTCCCTTATCAGCCCCCGTCCTATATGGTACCAGCTACCGATATCCTGAACAGTGAGTATATATAAGCTATGGGATGAAACTAACCTCGATGGAAAACAACAGCCGTTCCCAAAATTGTCATATGTAGGGACATCGAGAAGCATGTTAAGCACAAGAGGCTAAACATCAACCAAAATTATCCATGGTAGACAAAATAATCTCCAAAAGATAGCTTCAGTGTGCAGGTTTAAGCACGCTAGTAAAGCAAAACAAGTGAAAATGTGTGTTAACTGCAACAGACATAACATTTAACAACAAGCAAACATAGTCATTCAAACTGATATTGTGTCTGTTTAAGTACACTGATTATTGTTAAATAAAAATGGAAAGGCGTGTTTAATTACAAGGTGCAACAACCAAATGTAGTCATTCATGCCCTGTTTGTTTCAGCTTCGCTTGGATTTAATCACCTATGGATTCGCTTCAGTGGCGAAGCTGTTTCTGCGAATCAGCTTCATCACCGAAGTACACTTTGAGGTGCTTCAGGAAATTGCACTAAAAATGACCCAAATCCAGATTCAGCTTCACTAGCAAAGCTGATTCCAAATAGCTGTTTGTTTCGGATTCCAAATTCGACTTCACTGGCAAAGGTGAATTTGGTCCCAGAATCCAAAACAAACAGGGCCATAGTGGTATTGTTGAAACTGGTACTGATGAAATTGAACTGCACAGTTCATACTTGCACATACAGAACATCACATTGTGAATAACTGGAATAAACAAGGCATACTACAAACAACCAAAGATAGCATTTGAAACTGGACATATGCTAACTATAAATAATAGAACAATCAAAAAACTTTAAAAGAGGCATATGCTAGCTATAACAGGCTTAACAACAAGCAAATATATGCATTCCTATCGGCATGTTTAAAACTAGATTGATGAAATGTACTACACAGTAAATAATTGCACATACAGAGCATCACATTGTGAACAACTGAAATAAACAAAGCATACTGCAAACAACCTGATATAGCAATTAAAACTGGACATATTCTCACTACACTATAAAAGGGACTCGACAAAACAAATCATGGGTTTCCCCCTGTGAACAGGCACGACAAAACAAATCATGGGTTTCCTCACTTGTCACAGATGGGCTCGTTCCTATGGAAAGAGAACGAACCCTGGATGCGCTCCATGTTGTCGCAGATGGGCTCCTTCCCCTTGGAAGAGCACGGCTGTAGGGTCCCCTCCCTGATGTTGCCGACGGGCTCTTTCCCCTTGGAAGAGCAGATGGGCTCTTTTCCCCTTGGAAGAGCCGGAGAGGGTGCCCTCCTCGTGCTCGCCGTCGATGAGGTCTGACTTGGAAGCTGTGGATCCCAAGCCAGCATCGTAAAACGTTTCCTTCAGAAATGACAAAAGGGGCTCGACGGCGATGTAGGATGGCAAGTTGTTGACAGCGAGCCAGAGGAGATCAGCGGCGGGGCCATGCATGAGATCGACGGAGGTTGAACCCGAGGGGTTGGGGGTGGTCCACTTAACTTGTGACATAGCCCGCCTCAAGCCGTCGTTGTCCATGACCTCGATGTCGTAGCCGGCGGAAGAGACATGCCTGCATACTCTAGCCCGCTGCTTGAGTTCCTGCCACCAGTAATGGTCGTTAGCTTCCTCGGTGACGTCGGGCAAAGAGACATCGATATACCTCTTTTGGGCCAGTTGCTCCTCGAGCTCCACGGGAAGCGTAGCCGGGCTTAGGCTGCGACGCTCTGGAGTGGGGGATGGGGATGGGGAAGGGGATCTGGGGGAAAAGGGGCGTTTGGCAGGCGTCATCTAAGATACTCAGGGCGGCCTTGGTATGGAGATGGTGGGTAAGCTGCACGGGAAAACCGACAGAAGTTGATAATGGAGGTCACGCGGTGTCGGCCGGGACCTTGCTAGGGTTTCGATTGAGGGAGGGTGTGTGTGTGTGTGCGCGCGCGCGCACGCACGCCTGAGGAGGTTTTGGTGTGTGTGTGTGTGTGTGTGTGTGTGGAGGGGGGTGTGTGTTTGAGGAAATGACGCGGGTACTGAAATTTTTACAACGCGGGAGTCAAACGCGGGAGTGAAATGCCGGGGCTAATGAAAATTTTGATGATGGTGCATCCCACACGGTCCGGAGATAACAATCGCGTGTTATGAAACAGAAAAACCCTCGAGGCGGGCAGATATTTTCTAGGGGCAGGCAGGATTGGTAACAAGAAACATCGCACACGGTCTGGAGATAACAATCGTGTGTTATGAAACCCAAAACCCTCCTCGAGGCGGGCAAATATTTTCTAGGGATGCAGTGGGATTGGGAAGAAGAAACATCGCACACGGTCCGGAGATAACAACGGTGTGTTATGAAACAGAAAAACCCTCGAGGTGGGCAAATATTTTTGAGAGGGGGAGCCTCATGGAGCCCAATGTACTGTGCAGATGTGTGCGTGACAGGGGCACCGGCGTGGCACACGGTTAGTTTAATTTGAGTGAACAGTGTCGGTTGCATCATCTGACTTGTCTAATGTTCATAAATTTGGCGAAAAATATCGCGAGAGAGGGTCAGAACACGAACACACTTGCATATGTACCAAATTTGTATGTATGAAAAGGGTGGGTTGATTTTCAAATACCAAATGCAACTCCGATGTCGCACCTATCTCACAAGCGCACGATATTGCTTCCCCCCTCGTGTGGGCACGAAGGGAATCCTAAGCCATGAATGCAATGCCCCACCCCCGCCCCAACCGAGGCTCACCTAGCAAAGTACAAGTAGGTAGCAGCCCCCCTCCCTCGTGTCGGCACGAAGGGAATCCTAAGCTATGAATGGAAGCCCCCCAACCGTGGTTCACCTAGCAAAGTGCGAAGTAGCTAGCAGCCCCCCTTGTGTCGGCACGAAGGGAATCCTAAGCTATGAATGCATGCCCCCAC
>NC_041389.1:302796661-302843001 GCF_002162155.2 Triticum dicoccoides
TAGCAAAGTGCGAAGAAGCTAGCAGCCCCCCTCACTCGTATCGTCACGAAGGGAATCCTAAGCTATGAATGGATGTCCCCTAGCCGTGGTTCACCTAGCAAACTGCGAAGTAGCTAGCAGCCCCCCTCGTGTCAGCGTGAAGGGAATCCTAAGCTATGATGCCCCCCAATCGAGATTCACCTAGCAAAGTGCAAAGTAGCAGCCCCCCACACACTTTTAAGTCGGCGGGCCAGAGAGGCATTTCACCAAGATTGATCGTAAAATGGACCAAGAATAATCCACCTTGGTCGTACAACCTCTCTCTTGTTGCTGGTCAAAGTGATGGTCGTCCATGCGACCCTAGATAGGCTAGCTCGCCAATAGTCACGCAAGTAGCTAGCTAGTCCCCGAAGACAACCACTGCATGCGTGTGTCCCAAACATATGTATGGATCAGGTGTGTTTTTTAGTACACAATGGAACAACTTTGATGTGGCACCGTGATTTCGAACTAGAAATCCCCACACTGAGTGAGGGTTAGGTTGATGATGCATATGTATGTTACACCTCACTTCAAGCCGATGACGGGGATTCATGCATGCGTGCATAATATATGCGCTCACACTTTAATTAGGTCTGAATCTCACCATGACCTATACTACGATAACACAAAACAAATGAAGAATCTGCCATGGTAACCTATCTTGTTGTCGGTCAAGGTGATCATGGATGTCCACGCGGGCCCATGAATATATAGGCTTGTCACCGATAATCACGCGAGCGAGTGTACCATTCGAAGATAACCACTACATGCATATGTATGGAGGTGATGCGTGCATGCATGTTTGAACACTATTTCACAACATTGATATGGCGCGTGCATCGAAAATCATACACTCTTCCCACACAAAGCAAGATCGGTTCATGACGTGTCATTGTACTAGCCACTTTGACTCGATGAGAGGGATTCATGCATACACATGCATGCATGTGTGCTCATACACATTCATGCATACACTTTAGATGAGTGGGAAGATAGAAAAAGACGAATAAGAAAAGTTTTTTTGATTAGATGCATGCAATTGGCGAAACATTTTATTCAAACAAATGTAGAACCAGACTGGATTGTTTTGTGTTTATTACCGGTTCTTCTCAAGGATTCAATGGTATATGGATATGGAAAATATAAGATTTCCGATCCTAGCGGGAAAAGGCGGGGAACAGATACAAGCCAGTGATAGAATCTGTACAACCGGCAGGAGCGATTGATCAGATATCGCAGGAAGAGTGAACTAGTAGGCTTCTTTATCCTCCAATCAGTGGTAGTCCTTTTTTAGGATTTCCTTTGTAAAAAGAGTTTATTAAATCCAAATTCTAACAAAAAGAATAAGTGAGCATTTGGGAAAATGACAGAAACATAAAATGGGTTTCTAGCTGCATAAGCACAATTATACAGAAAGCAGTCTCCTTTATTCGTATCTGGGGAAAGGGTTGGTTCTCCAAATTCTCTTTAAAGAATGTTAAAGCAGTACTGTAATTTTCTGGTGAAATGGAAAGTTATATATATATATATATATATATATATATACCGTATTTACAAGCAAAAAAATAACCCCCTCCTAAGTCAAATTAACCACTCTTGTTGTCAGGCAAAAAGTAGTGATGGACCAAGCGGGCCCACAGACGGAAAGCATCGATATCGCTGATAACTATTTAAGTGGGTGTGAGAGAACAACCACCATCACTTTGCAAGTGGGCCAAACATATGTTGAATATAATACATAAAATGCACAACTTTGATGTGCCACACATGCCTCAAAAACCGTAAACCATGCACCCACACAGAGCGAGGTTCATGAAGCATACAACATATGATGGTCCCCTTCCCCCTCTTCGACGCATACTATATGCTCCTACCGTAATACAACCCAAAAAGATTCCTCATCGATGGTAAAATTAATTAACCTCTCCCGATGTAGGTCAAAGTGGTGCACATGCATCGACGATGGCCTCATGAGCCCACAGATGGAAGCGTCACAAGTGAGTGTCCTAGATAGGATAACCACCGCCTGCATGCATGTGGCGCAAAGAGGTGTTGTGTGATGTTTGAATAGCCATTTTCACAATTTTGATGTGGCACGTGTCTCAAAAACCTAAAAGCCCCGACACTAAGTGAGGTGTACTTCTTCACGGACGCGCACGTATAGTGTGTGTATATATATGCTAGTCCCCTCCCACCTCTTCGACGTGTACTATATACCACCATAACACAAACACAAAAGATTCTACCTTGCTGGTCAAATTAACCTCACTACCTGCTGTTCGTCAAAGTGATGGACGACGACCTCGCGGGCCCACAGAAAGCGTCATACACGAGTATCGAGTGTCATGTAGGACAACCATCGATTGCATGTGGCGAAAACATGTATGTATAAAAGGGTTGTGTAATGTTTTAAGTTACGAATTCACGACTATGATGTGGCACCGGCCTGCTTAACAAAACGGCCAACCCGCACGGTGGCTCACAACTTGTAGTGTACTGCGAGCCACTCGCCACCCCCAGACGCACACACCCACACACACCGCGAATCCACCGCATACGATGCATGTTAAATTAATTACCCACGGTGGACATATATATGTTACCAAAGGAGGGACGTTTCAATTTCGATTTTTTTAGAGATGATTAAGACATTTTAGTACATTAATTGATTGATTTTTTACGGGTATAATGTGCAAAAATCAAATTCGAGCTACATGCACACGTGACAGTGCACCTAAATGGATTGCAAAAACACATGTGGCTCACTGGGTGCATGTTTACTCCCCATGCAACAAATTTCAAACAATGAGAATCTTGATTTTTAAATTCTAGTACATCCAAAACTTATTTGAAGTTCATGAAATTTATCGTGTTGTCATATGGACCCCAATACAAAGTTGCATTGTACTCTTTTGGTCAAATTTGAGACCAGTTTTCATGTAATCTTTATCTAATTACAAGCGGGAGATTATTAATAATTGGAAACCAATATCCCAAACGTACTATTTATTCGAACCGTGAGCGTTAGACCAACAATGGATACGTGTCATGCTTTGGTTAAGAAAAAAATAAAGCGGTATCATTAATCATCCAAACAGAAAAACAATATACGTGCCGCCACGCGACCCGTGTACCTTGCGAGCAGGCGTGAGTTGACGGGATGCATGCGAGTAGTCCGCCGCGCAGGCAGACCGGGAGGCATGCGTGTAGGTGTGTGAATTGACGGAGGTGTGCTCGCTGCGTAGTGTCATCGGGAGGCGTGCGAGTAGCTGTGTGAAACGACTGTAGGCATGCCAGCAGTCCGGTGCATAGACTCACTGGGAGGCGAGCCAGCGGTTTGACCGCCACCCGCCTCTGTACCACTACTCCAGATTAATGGTGCGCCCGAGCGGCCGCACCTCCCATCCTTGCCACACAGACAATCCCCTCTCTCCGCTTGCATCCTTGACGCCGCTCTCAGTCATCAAAGCCGTCAGTGTATGAGGATGCCGTCGAAGCGCCCCATCGGAAGGAGTGGCGACGCTGGGGCTGCTAAAGCATCAGAGCACGGCGTGGAAATGGAGACAGAGGTTTCCGTTGTCGATGGCATCGAGCTTCCACAGACGGAGGCAGAGTTCCACACCGACCCTGGTAACGACTCGGGCGACGACTCCGACAACGGCGGACAACTGGTTAGTCATCTATACCCATTTATGTGTCAAATAGATCCCAGGGTTTCTCTGGTTACTCCTTCATCCCCCCCTTTTGGAATATAAATCCTATGGTTATGTTCTCCCAATCCATGAAATCTGAGTAAGTTTCGTTAGATCCGTGTAGTGTATTGATTGTTTGAATGGTACAGGTGATAAGTGATTAGTTGTTTCATCTGTGGAAATGATTTATGCTAGTAATCTGACTAGGATTAGTGTTCATGCTAATAATTCCTAGCCAGGACTCGACAATTGATTTTGAATGACCTACATATGTTTGTGCCATTATTTTCTTCAAGATTGGTATGTACATAGACGAATGTGCTTAAAAATCGAACCATAATCTCTGGATATGTATAAATAAATAGCCATAAATTCCTAATCCTACTGCACGGCATGTAATCATTGATTTGATGTCAATTTTTGGCAACTGCCAAATGTTCGTTAGAGATTAGTCTGTAACCATTAATTTGACACCACATTTTTTTTACTATTTGTATAGGTGCTGTCTGACGATGTGGACAGCGAGGATGAAGATGTCCAGAGGAGGTACAAGAGGCAAATCCTGAGGGAGCTTTATGCGGGAATGCATAACAGGCGTATTAGGACCTGGAACGGCGACTATCGATCGCAGGAATGTCAACCACAAGCAAAATGTTAGTGCAGTTCAGCAAAAATTATATCATTGGATGCGTATTTGAACATAGTGTTCAATGATATGATTTTTGGTGACATGCATAAACATTTCTTAGTCAAATATTTGGTCGAAATTTGGTACAAATTACAGAGGGGACCAATAAACTAGGACGAAGGTAGTACGTCAATCACACACGGTTCCCAAAATTGGAACCGTGTGCAATGACTTTCATTTTGCCTGTTGCTTCAATCACACACGGTTCCCAAAATTGGAACCGTGTGCAATGGCTTTCACTTTGCTTCTTGCGTCAATCACACACGGTTGACTCTAGCAAACCGTTACCTCCGAAATTCTTTGTGGGACAGAAAACCCTCACCAGCCAATTCAAAAAAGAAAAAAGAAAACCCTCTCCATCCCCACGCCACAAAAACCCTCACCCCCGCCCGCCATCCCATGCCTCCGGTCCCCATTCACACCTGCACAAGCTCCTCCATGTCTATGCATGGCACCACCTATCACGGGGGTAACCACTTAGCTCGATGCCTGCCGCTGCCGCCAGGATGCCGGCAAACCCAACCGCATTTCACCACTTCTGCTTGCCGCCGCCTATCGCCATCGACTTTCTCGATGCTGCTCGCGGTCGACCCAGCTCCGCTCAGTTGGGGAATCTGCCGTACTGAGGGTTTTTCTCATGGACGACAATGTAACTAATTTAATGAGATATTGTCTCATCTCTCATCCCAGTTCATCTGCCTCCTTTAGTCACCCGACAGAAATTGCCGTGAATTCATTTTTATTCGTGCTGATTTGAGGGTTTTCTTTCATTCATGGAGTGTACAGTGCACCGACACATCAGGACCTTGGGACCTCCACCAGAGATTCCATCTCACCATACCAGATGACTTGAGCATGTGCGTGGTATGTTCAATCTCACCCTAAATCGGTTGACATGGCCTACTTTCCTGAAGATATTCTAAATATTGTTACATTTGGATAAAAGGTGCCACATGCACCATATACGTCAAAGGGGATTTCCCCCTCTTCTTTCTATATTAGGCAAATCAATGATGTATTGTTCTTTTGATTACTCTCATATTTCCATGACATCATGTTTACCATATCTGTTTAATTATAGATTTTTGTCCTTCGATTTCAACTGATGTACAGTTCTTTCAATTTGGGCCCATATTTGCATGTTACCATATTTTCTTTAACAATTCTACCATTTTCTGCAGCGCATTCCTTGCTATGCAACAGATTATGTAGTGCACAATTTTCCCTTTACATAGATCAAGGCTGCACATATGTCATACTGCACACAAACCATGGATTTACAATCGTTGCTACTGTATTACTTGATGAACATGGTGACTCCTATTTTGGCACTGGCTTTTGGAAATAAATTTCTAAGTTTTATGTACTGAAAGCTGACACTAAAATTGGACTGCACATAAAATGGCCTGGTCATGAGATATATGTTAACTTCCCCAACAAAATCATCCGTCCTGAGTTTGTTCGAAGTAAGTTTCCTTTTCAACTATCGGCATGTTGACTTACCCAGCAATGTTAAATGAATTGTGTAGTATTTAAGCAACCAATTGTTATTCCCTTTTCTCACTATATTCCTACCTAATAACTTCTAGTTACCAATACACTTTTCTATTGCCCTGTTTTAACTAAATATTCATTGTACTCTCATTTCTATCAGAAAGCATCGCTGACAAGCAGACTCCAGAGGTGGAGAATGGGCCTGCCAATAAGCGGAGGTGGGGCAAGCTAGAACCGCAAGCGACTCTAGTAGGCATAGACTTCATCAGCAGCCTCCCCGATGATATGTTGACAGTCATCATCTCCCTCCTCCCAATCAAATGTGGGGAGCGGACAACCATCCTTTCCCAGCGGTGGCGCCCCCTATGGGACTTCACCCCTCTCAACCTCATCGACACCCAGGAGCTCTGCCATGGCTATGACAAAAGCTTGGATGCGTTCTCCAAGATCCTCGGCAGTCACCCTGACCCAACCAGAGCCTTAGAATGAGCAAGTTCCGTTCCAATGGCAGGGACCGAGCCAAGCTTGATGACTAGTTGGATCCCCCAAACCAGAGGCCTTATAATTTTTGCTGACCTGCACTAACATTTTGCTTGATGACGCATGCGCTGGAGGTACAAGAAGAAGTATGCTCACAGGGTGGAGCACGGCGCGTACGCCGAGTACCTGGAGAAGCTTCAGGATCGTGCTGGCTTGTGAGATGAGATGTGGGATCGAACTATATATGTACGCTTGAGCATGCTTAATGACGGTTGAACTATGCTTGTGTATGTGTACGCTTATTATCTATGTCTGAGTATGTTTAATCTATGTTTACTTATGTCTAACTGTGGGATATGGATGAAATCAGTTCGGTTGATGGAGTCTACCTCCGTCCTTGTTTATTGGTCCCCTTTGTAATTTGTGTTAAATGTTGACCAAAGATTTAACTAACAAAATGTTAGTGCAGGTCAGCAAAAATTATATCATTGGATGCGTATTTGAACATAGTGTTCAATGATATAATTTTTGGTGACATGCATAAACATTTCTTAGTCAAATATTTGGTCAAAATTTGGTACAAATTACAGAGGGGACCAATAAACCAGGACGAAGGTTTTATCCGAAACTTCTCCAGAACACTTCCGGTGTCTGAACATAGCCGTCCAATATATCACTCTTTATGTCTCGACCATTTCGAGACTCCTCATCATGTCTGTGATCACATCCGGGACTCCGAACAACCTTCGGTACATGAAATCACATAAACTCATAATACCAATCGTCATCGAACGTTAAGCGTGCGGACCCTACGGGTTCGAGAACTATGTAGACATGACCGAGACACGTCTCCGGTCAATAACCAATAGCGGAACCTGGATGCTCATATTGGTTCCTACATATTATACGAAGATCTTTATCGGTCAAATCGCATAACAACATACATTGTTCCCTTTGTCATCTGTATGTTACTTTCCCGAGATTCGATCGTCGATATCATCATACCTAGTTCAATCTCATTACCGGCAAGTCTCTTTACTCGTTTCGTAATACTTCATCCTGCAACTAACTCATTAGTCACAATGCTTGCAAGGCTTATAGTGATGAGTATTACCGAGAGGGCCCAGAGATACCTCTCCAAAACACAGAGTGACAAATCCTAATCTCGATCTATGCGAACCCAACAAACACCTTCAGAGACACCTATAAAGCACCTTTGTACTCACCCTTTTATTTTGTGATGTTTGGTAGCACACAAAGTGTTCCATCGGTATTCGGGAGTTGCATAATCTCATAGTCTGAGGAACTTTTATAAGTCATGAAGAAAGCAGTAGCAATGAAACTATAACGATCATAATGCTAAGCTAACGGATGGGTCATGTCCATCACATCATTCTCCTAATGATGTGATCCCGTTCATCAAATGTGTATATGGTTAGGAAACATAACCATCTTTGATTAAGGAGCTAGTCTAGTAGAGGCATACTAGGGAAAATATGTTTTGTCTATGTATTCACACATGTACTAAGTTTCCAGTTAATACAATTCTAGCATGAATAATAAACATTTATAATGAATAAGGAAATAAATAATAACTTTATTATTGCCTCTAGGGCATATTTCCTTCAGTCTCCCACTTGCACTAGAGTCAATAATCTAGTTCACATTGCCATGTGATTTAACACCAATAGTTCACATCTATATGTGATTAACACTCGTAGTTCACATCGCCATGTGACCAACAACCAAAGGTTTTACCAAAGTCAATAATCTAGTTCACATTGCTATGTGATTAACACCCTAAGAGTACTAAGGTGCGATCATGTTTTGCTTATGAGAGAAGTTTAGTCAACGGGTCTGTTAAATTCAGAGTCGTATGTATTTTGCAAATATTCTATGTCTACAATGCTCTGCACAGAGCTACTCTAGCTAATTGCGCATACTTTCAATATGTATCCAGATTCAGACTTAGAGTCATCTAGATCGGTGTAAAATCTTTCATCGACGTAACTCTTTACGACGAACATTTTATCACCCCCATAACTGAAAAACATTTCCTTAGTCTTCACTAAGGATAATTTTGACCGCTGTCCAGTGATCTACTTCTAGATCACTATTGTACCCCCTTGCCAAACTCATGGCAAGGTACAAAATAGGTCTGGTATACAACATAGCTTGCTTTATAGAACCTATAATTGAGGCATAGGGAATGCCTTTCATTCTCTTTCTATCTTTTGCCGTGGTCGGGCTTTGAGTCTTACTCAAGTTTATACCTTGTAACACAGGAAAGAACCCTTTCTTTGACTAATCCTTTTTAAACTTCTTCAAAACTTTATCAAGGTATGTTCTTTTGTGGAAGTCCAATTAAGTGTCTTGATCTATCTCTATAGATCTTGATGCCCAATATGTAAGCAGCTTCACCAAGGTCTTCCATTGAAAAACTCTTATTCAAGTATCCCTTTATGCTATCCAGAAATTCTATATCATTTCCAATCAATAATATCTCATCCACATATAATATTAGAAATGCTACAGAGCTTCCACTCACTTTCTTGTAGATACAGGCTTCTCCAAAAGTCTGCATAAAACCATATGCTTTGATCACACTATCAAAGCGTTTATTCCAACTCTGAGAGGCTTGCACTAGTCCATAAATGGATCGCTGGAGTTTGCACACTTTGTTCGCACCCTTTGGATCGACAAAACCTTCTGGTTGCATCATATACAACTCTTATTCAAGAATCCAATCAGGAATGTAGTATTGACATCCATCTGCCAAATTTCATAATCATAAAATGCGGCAATTGCTAACATGATTCGGATAGACTTAAGCATCGCTACAGGTGAGAAAGTCTCATCATAGTCAACTCATTAAACTTGTCGAAAACCTTTTGCAACAAGTCGAGCTTTGTAGATAGTAACACTACTATCAATGTCCGTCTTCTTCTTGAAGATCCATTTATTTTCTATGGCTTGGCGATCATCGGGAAAGTCCACCAAAGTCCACACTTTGTTCTCATACACCGATCCCATCTCAGATTTCATGGCCTCAAATCATTTCACGGAATCTGGGCTCATCATCGCTTCCTCATAGTTCGTAGGTTCATCATGGTCTAGTAACATGACTTCCAGAATAGGATTACCATACCACTTTGGTGCGGATCTTACTCTGGTTGACCTACGAGGTTCAGTAGTAAGTTGATCTGAAGTTTCATGATGATCATCATTAGCTTCCTCACTAATTGGTGAAGGAATCACTAGAACTGATTTTTGTGATGAACTACTTTCCAATTCGGGAGAAGGTACAGTTACCTCATCAAGTTCTACTTTCCTCCCACTCACTTCTTTTGAGAAAAACTCCTTCTCTAGAAAGGATCCATTCTTAGCAACGACCTTGCCTTTGGATTTGTGATAGAAGGTGTACCCAACAGTTTCCTTTGGATATCCTATGAAGATGCATTTCTCCAATTTGGGTTCAAGCTTATCAGCTATAAACTTTTTCAGATAAGCATCACAGCCCCAAACCATTTAAGAAATGACAACTTTGGTTTCTTGCCAAACCATTATTCATAAGGCGTCGTCTCAATGGATTTTGATGGTGCCCTATTTAAAGTGAATGCAGCTGTCTCTAATGCATAACCCCAAAACCTATAGTGGTAAATCAGTAAGAGCCATCATAGATCGCACCATATCAAATAAAGTGCGGTTATGATGTTCGAACACACCATTACTGTGGTGTTCCAGGTGGCGTGAGCTGTGAAACTATTCCACATTGTTTCAAATGAAGGCCACACTCGTAACTCAAATATTCTCCTCCACAATCAGATCGTAGAAACTTTTATTTTCTTGTTACGATGACTATCCACTTCACTCTGAAATTCTTTAAACTTTTCAAATGTTTCAGACTTGTGTTTCATTAAGTAGATATAACCATATCTGCTTAAATCATCTATGAAGGTCAGAAAATAACGATACCCGCCACGAGCATCAACACTCGTTGGACTGCATACATCGGTATGTGTTATTTCCAATAAGTCACTATCTCGTTCCATTATTCCGGAGAACGGAGTTTCAGTCATCTTGCCCATAAGGAACGATTTGCAAGTATCAAATTACCCATAATCAAGTGATTCTAAAAAGTCCAGCTTTATAGAGTTTCTTCATGCTCTTCACACTGATATGACCCAAACGACAGTGCCACAAATAAGTTGCACTATCTTTATCAACTTTGCATCTTTTGGCATCAATATTATGAATATGTGCATTACCACGATCGAGACTCAATAAACCTTCAACATTGGATGTATGTGTTGGAAATATGCCCTAGAGGCAATAATAAAAGCATTATTATTATATTTCCTTGTTCATGATAATTGTCTTTTATTCATGCTATAATTGTATTATCCGGAAATCGTAATACACGTGTGAATACATAGACCATAACATGTCCCTAGTGAGCCTCTAGTTGACTAGCTCATTGACAACGGGATCACATCATTAGCAGAATGATGTGATGGACAGGACCCAATCATAAGCATAGCACAAGATCGTGTAGTTCGTTTTGCTAGAGCTTTTTCAATGTCAAGTATCTCTTCCTTAGACCATGAGATCGTGTAACTCCCGGATACCATAAGAGTGCTTTGGGTGTACCAAACATCGCAACGTAACTGGGTGACTATAAAGGTGCACTACAGGTATCTCCGAAAGTGTCTGTTGGGTTGACACGGATCGAGACTGGGATTTGTCACTCCGTATGACGGAGAGGTATCTCTGGGCCCACTCGGTAATGCATCATCATAATGATCTCAAAGTGACCAAGTGTTTGGTCACGGGATCATGCATTACGGTACGAGTAAAGTGACTTGCCGGTAACGAGACTGAACGAGGTATTGGGATACCGACGATCGAGTCTCGGGCTTGTAACGTACCGATTGACAAAGGGAATAGTATACGGGGTTGCTTGAATCCTCGACATCGTGGTTCATCCGATGACATCATCGAGGAGCATGTGGGAGCCAACATGGGTATCTAGATCCCGCTGTTGGTTATTGACCTGAGAGCCGTCTCCGTCATGTCTGCGTGTCTCCCGAACCCGTAGGGTCTACACACTTAAGGTTCGGTGATGCTAGGGTTATTAGGAAGACTTGTATGTGATTACCAAATGTTGTTCGGAGTCCCGGATGAGATCCCGGACGTCACGAGGAGTTCCGGAATGGTCCTGAGGTAAAGATTTATATACGGGAAGTTGTCATACGGACACCGGAAGGTTTCGGGGGCATATCGGTATTGTACCGGGGCCACCGGAAGGGTTCCGGGGGTCCACCGGGAGGGGCCACCCCTCCCGGGGGGCCACATGGGCTGCGTGGGGCAGGAGCCAGCCCCTGGAGGGCTGGGCGCCCCCCCTTGGGCCCATGCGCCTAGGGTTGGGGGGGGGGAACCCTAGAGTGGGCGCCCCCCTTGCTTGGGGGGCAAGTTCCCCCTCCCTGGCCGCCGCCCCCCCTCTAGATCCCATCTAGAGGGGCCGGCCCCCCTTGCCCCTTCCCCTACAAATAGAGGGGTGAGGGGAGGGCTGAACACCCCAAGCCAAGGCGCAGCCCCTCCCCTCCCCAACACCTCTCCTCCTCCGTACGTGCTTGGCGAAGCCCTGTCGGAGTACTGCTGCACCAACAACACCACGCCGTCGTGCTGCCATTGGAGCTGTCTTCCTCAACCTCTCCTTCCTCCTTGCTGGATCAAGACGGAGGAGACGTCGTCCGTACTGTACGTGTGTTGAACGCGGAGGTGCTGTCCGTTCAGCACTTGGTCATCGGTGATCTGAATCACGGCGAGTACGACTCCATCATCACCATCCCCTTGAACGCTTCCGCACTCGATCTACAAGTGATATGTAGATGCAAACTCACTCCCTTGACTCGTTGCTTAGATGAACTCATAGATGGATCTTGGTGAAACCGTAGGAATTTTTTTAATTTTCTGCAACGTTCCCCAACAGTGGCATCATGAGCTAGGTCTATGCGTAGTTCTCTACTGCACGAGTAGAACACAATTTTGTTGTGGGCGTAGATTTTGTCAACTTGCTTGCCGCTACTAGTCTTATCTTGCTTCAGCGGTATTGTGGGATGAAGCGGCCCGGACCAACCTTACACGTACGCTTACGTGAGACCGGTTCCACCGACTAACATGCACTAGTTGCATAAGGTGGCTGGCGGGTGTCTGTCTCTCCCACTTTACTTGAAGCGGATTCGATGAAAAGGGTCCTTATGAAGGGTAAATAGAAGTTGACAAGATCACGCTGTGGTTATTCGTAGGTAAGAAAACGTTCTTGCTAGAACCCAATTGCAGCCACGTAAAAGATGCAACAACAATTAGAGGACGTCTAACTTGTTTTTGCAGCAATTGTCATGTGATGTGATATGGCCAGAAGTTGTGATGAATGATGAATGATATATTGTGATGTATGAGATCATGTTCTTGTAATAGGAATCACGACTTGCATGTCGATGAGTATGACAACCGGCAGGAGCCATAGGAGTTGTCTTTATTTTTGGTATGACCTGCGTGTCATTGAAGAACGCCATGTAAATTACTTTACTTTATTGCTAAACGCGTTAGCCATAGAAGTAGAAGTAGTCGCTGGCGTGACAACTTCATGAAGACACGATGATGGAGATCATGATGATGGAGATCATGGTGTCATGCCGGTGACGAAGATGATCATGGAGCCCCGAAGATGGATATCGAAGGAGCTATATGATATTGGCCATATCATGTCACTATTACATAATTGCATGTGATGTTTATTGTGTTTATGCATCTTGTTTACTTAGAACGACGGTAGTAAATAAGATGATCCCTTACAAAAATTTCAAGAAGTGTTCTCCCCTAACTGTGCACCGTTGCTAAAGTTCATCGTTTCGAAGCACCACGTGATGATCGGGTGTGATAGATCCTTACGTTCACATACAACGGGTGTAAGACAGTTTTACACATGCAAAACACTTAGGGTTAACTTGACGAGCCTAGCATGTACAGACATGGCCTCGGAACACGGAGACCGAAAGGTCGAACACGAGTCGTATGGAAGATACGATCAACATGAGAATGTTCACCGACGATGACTAGTCCGTCTCACGTGATGATCGGACACGGCCTAGTCGACTCGGATCGTGTAACACTTAGATGACTAGAGGGATGTCTAATCTGAGTGGGAGTTCATTATAATAATTTGATTAGATGAACTTAATTATCATGAACTTAGTCTAAAACCTTTGCAAAATATGTCTTGTAGATCAAATGGCCAACGCTCATGTCAACATGAACTTCAACGCGTTCCTAGAGAAAACCAAGCTGAAAGATGATGGCAGCAACTATACGGACTGGGTTCGGAACCTAAGGATCATCCTCATAGCTGCTAGGAAACAATATGTCCTAGAAGGACCGCTAGGTGACGCTCCCGTCCGAGAGAACCAAGACATTATGAATGCTTGGCAGTCTCGTGCTGATGATTACTCCCTCGTTCAGTGCGGCATGCTTTACAGCTTAGAACCGGGGCTCCAAAAGCGTTTTGAGCAACACGGAGCATATGAGATGTTCGAGGAGCTGAAACTAGTTTTCCAAGCTCATGCCCGGGTCGAGAGATATGAAGTCTCCGACAAGTTCTATAGTTGTAAGATGGAGGAAAATAGTTCTGTCAGTGAGCACATACTCAAAATGTCTGGGTTGCACAACCGCCTGTCCCAGCTAGACATTAACCTCCCGGATGAGGCGGTCATTGAGAGAATCCTTCAGTCGCTCCCACCAAGCTACAAGAGCTTTGTGATGAACTACAATATGCAGGGGATGGTGAAGACCATTCCTGAAGTATTTTCAATGCTGAAGTCAGCAGAGGTTGAAATCAAGAAAGAACATCAAGTGTTGATGGTCAATAAGACCACTAAGTTCAAGAAGGGCAAGGGTAAAAAGAACTTCAAGAAGGACGGCAGAGATGTTGCCGCGCCCGGTAAGCCAGTTGCCGGGAAGAAGTCAAAGAATGGACCCAAGCCTGAGACTAAGTGCTTTTATTGCAAGGGGAAGGGTCACTGGAAGCGGAACTGCCCCAAATACTTAGCGGATAAGAAGGCCGGCAACACCAAAGGTATATTTGATATACATGTAATTGATGTGTACCTTACCAGTACTCGTAGTAACTCTTGGGTATTTGATACCGGTGCCGTTGCTCATATTTGTAACTCACAGCAGGAGCTGCGGAATAAGCGGAGACTGGCGAAGGACGAGGTGACGATGCGCGTCGGGAATGGTTCCAGGGTCGATGTGATCGCCGTCGGCACGCTACCTCTACATTTACCTACGGGATTAGTTTTGAACCTTAATAATTGTTATTTGGTGCCAAGTTTGAGCATGAACATTGTATCTGGATCTTGTTTAATATGAGATGGCTACTCATTTAAATATGAGAATAATGGTTGTTCTATTTATATGAGAGACATGTTTTATGGTCATGCCCTGATGGTCAACGGTTTATTCTTAATGAATCTCGAACGTAGTGTTACACATATTCATAGCGTGAATACCAAAAGATGTAAAGTTGATAACGATAGTCCCACATACTTGTGGCACTGCCGCCTTGGTCACATTGGTGTCAAGCGCATGAAGAAGCTCCATGCTGATGGACTTTTAGAGTCTCTCGATTATGAATCATTCGACACATGCGAACCATGCCTCATGGACAAAATGACCAAGACTCCGTTCTCCGGAACAATGGAGCGAGCAACCAACTTGTTGGAAATCATACATACCGATGTGTGCGGTCCAATGAGTGTTTAGGCTCGCGGAGGATATCGTTATGTTCTCACTCTCACAGATGACTTGAGTAGATATGGGTATGTCTACTTGATGAAACACAAGTCTGAGACCTTTGAAAAGTTCAAGGAATTTCAGAATGAAGTAGAGAATCAACGTGACCGAAAGATAAAATTCTTACGATCGGATCGTGGAGGAGAATATTTAAGTCACGAATTTGGTACACACTTAAGAAAATGTGGAATCGTTTAACAACTCACGCCGCCTGGAACACCTCAGCGAAACGGTGTGTCCGAACGTCGTAATCGCACTCTATTGGATATGGTGCGATCTATGATGTCTCTTACCGATTTACCGCTATAATTTTGGGGATACGCTCTAGAGACAGCTACATTCACTTTAAATAGGGCACCGTCTAAATCCGTTGAGACGACACCGTATGAATTATGGTTTGGGAAGAAACCTAAGCTGTCGTTTCTAAAAGTTTGGGGATGCGATGCTTATGTCAAGAAACTTCAACCTGAAAAGCTCGAACCCAAGTCGGAAAAATGCGTCTTCATAGGATACCCTAAAGAAACCATTGGGTATACCTTCTACTTAAGATCCAAGGGCAAGATCTTTGTTGCCAAGAACGGATCCTTTCTGGAAAAAGAGTTTCTCTCGAAAGAAGTAAGTGGGAGGAAAGTAGAACTCGATGAAGTAATACCTCTTGAACGGGAAAGTAGTGCAGCTCAGGAAAATGTTCCTGCGATGCCTACACCAACTGAAGAGGAAAATAATGATGATGATCAAGGTACTTCGGATCAAGTTGCTACTAAACTTCGTAGGTCCACAAGGACACGTTCCGCACCAGAGTGGTACGGCAACCCTGTCCTGGAAATCATGTTGTTAGACAACAGTGAACCTTCGAACTATGAAGAAGCGATGGCGGGCCCAGATTCCAACAAATGGCTAGAAGCCATGAAATCCGAGATAGAATCCATGTATGAAAACAAAGTATGGACTTTGACTGACTTGCCCGATGATCAACGAGCGATAGAAAACAAATGGATCTTTAAGAAGAAGACGGACGCGGATGGTAATGTCACCATCTATAAAGCTCGACTTGTCGCTAAGGGTTATCGGCAAGTTCAAGGGATTGACTACGATGAGACTTTCTCTCCCGTAGCGAAGCTTAAGTCCGTCCGAATCATGTTAGCAATTGTCGCATACTATGATTATGAGATATGGCAGATGGACGTCAAAACGGCATTCCTTAATGGGCATCTTAAGGAAGAACTGTATATGATGCAGCCGGAGGGTTTTGTCGATCCTAAGAATGCTAACAAAGTATGCAAGCTCCAGCGATCCATTTATGGGCTGGTGCAAGCATCTCGGAGTTGGAACATTCGCTTTGATGAGATGATCAAAGTGTTTGGGTTTATGCAGACTTATGGAGAAGCCTGCGTTTACAAGAAAGTGAGTGGGAGCTCTGTAGCATTTCTCATATTATATGTAGATGACATACTTTTGATGGGAAATGATATAGAACTCTTGGACAACATTAAGGCCTACTTGAATAAGTGTTTTTCAATGAAGAACCTTGGAGAAGCTGCTTATATATTAGGCATCAAGATCTATAGAGATAGATCGAGACGCCTCATAGGTCTTTCACAAAGCACATACCTTGATAAGATTTTGAAGAAGTTCAAAATGGATCAGTCCAAGAAGGGGTTCTTGCCTGTATTGCAAGGTGTGAGATTGAGCTCGACTCAATGCCCGACCACGGCAAAAGATAAAGAAGAGATGAGCGTCATCCCCTATGCCTCAGCCATAGGATCTATTATGTATGCCATGCTGTGTACCAGACCTGATGTAAACCTTGCCGTAAGTTTGGTAGGAAGGACCAAAGTAATCCCGGCAAGGAACACTGGACATCGGTCAAGAATATCCTAAAGTACCTGAAAAGGACGAAGGACATGTTTCTCGTTTATGGAGGTGACGAAGAACTTGTCGTAAAGGGTTACGTCGACGCTAGCTTCGACACAGATCTGGATGACTCTAAGTCACAAACTGGATACGTGTATATGTTGAATGGTGGAGCAGTAAGCTGGTGCAGCTGCAAGCAGAGCGTCGTGGCAGGATCTCCTTTGAAGTGGAGTACATGGCAGCCTCGGAGGCAGCGCATGAAGCTATTTGGGTGAAGGAGTTCATCACCGCCCTAGGAGTCATACCCAATGCGTCGGGGCCGATCAAACTCTTCTGTGACAACACTGGAGCTATTGCCCTTGCCAAGGAGCCCAGGTTTCACAAGAAGACCAGGCACATCAAGCGTCGTTTCAACTCCATCCGTGAAAATGTTCAAGATGGAGACATAGATATTTGCAAAGTACATACAGATCTGAATGTCGCAGATCCGTTGACTAAACCTCTCTCACGAGCAAAACATGATCAACACCAGAACTCTATGGGTGTTCGATTCATCACAATGTAACTAGATTATTGACTCTAGTGCAAGTGGGAGACTGTTGGAAATATGCCCTAGAGGCAATAATAAAAGCATTATTATTATATTTCCTTGTTCATGATAATTGTCTTTTATTCATGCTATAATTGTATTATCCGGAAATCGTAATACACATGTGAATACATAGACCATAACATGTCCCTAGTGAGCCTCTAGTTGACTAGCTCGTTGGTCAACGGATAGTCATGGTTTCCTGACTATGGACATTAGATGTCATTGACAACGGGATCACATCATTAGGAGAATGATGTGATGGACATGACCCAATCCTAAGCATAGCACAAGATCGTGTAGTTCGTTTTGCTAGAGCTTTTTCAATGTCAAGTATCTCTTCCTTAGACCATGAGATCGTGTAACTCCCGGATACCATAAGAGTGCTTTGGGTGTACCAAACGTCGCAACGTAACTGGGTGACTATAAAGGTGCACTACAGGTATCTCCGAAAGTGTCTGTTGGGTTGACACGGATCGAGACTGGGATTTCTCACTCCGTATGACGGAGAGGTATCTCTGGGCCCACTCGGTAATGCATCATCATAATGAGCTCAAAGTGACCAAGTGTTTGGTCATGGGATCATGCATTACGGTACGAGTAAAGTGACTTGCCGGTAACGAGACTGAACGAGGTATTGGGATACCGACGATCGAGTCTCGGGCTTGTAACGTACCGATTGACAAAGGGAATAGCATACGGGGTTGCTTGAATCCTCGACATCGTGGTTCATCCGATGACATCATCGAGGAGCATGTGGGAGCCAACATGGGTATCCAGATCCCGCTGTTGGTTATTGACCTGAGAGCCGTCTCGGTCATGTCTGCGTGTCTCCCGAACCCGTAGGGTCTACACACTTAAGGTTCGGTGATGCTAGGGTTATTAGGAAGACTTGTATGTGATTACCGAATGTTGTTCGGAGTCCCGGATGAGATCCTGGACGTCACGAGGAGTTCCGGAATGGTCCGGAGGTAAAGATTTATATATGGAAAGTTGTCATACGGACACCGGAAGGTTTCGGGGGCATATCAGTATTGTACCGGGGCCACCGGAAGGGTTCCGGGGGTCCACCGGGAGGGGCCACCCCTCCCGGGGGGCCACATGGGCTGCATGGGGCAGGAGCCAGCCCCTGGAGGGCTGGGCGCCCCCCCTTGGGCCCATGCACCTAGGGTTGGGGGGGGGGGAACCCTAGAGGGGGCGCCCCCCTTGCTTGGGAGGCAAGTTCCCCCTCCCTGGCCACCGCCCCCCTCTAGATCCCATCTAGAGGGGCTGGCCCCCCTTGCCCCTTCCCCTATAAATAGAGGGGTGAGGGGAGGTCTGAACACCCCAAGCCAAGGTGCAGCCCCTCCCCTCCCCAACACCTCTCCTCCTCTGTACGTGCTTGGCGAAGCCCTGTCGGAGTACTGCTGCACCAACAACACCACACCGTCGTGCTGCCATTGGAGCTGTCTTCCTCAACCTCTCCTTCCTCCTTGCTGGATCAAGACGGAGGAGACGTCGTCCGTACCGTACGTGTGTTGAACGCGGAGGTGCTGTCCGTTCAGCACTTGGTCATCGGTGATCTGAATCATGGCGAGTACGACTCCATCATCACCATCCCCTTGAACGCTTCCGTACTCGATCTACAAGTGGTATGTAGATGCAAACTCACTCCCTTGACTCGTTGCTTAGATGAACTCATAGATGGATCTTGGTGAAACCGTAGGAAATTTTTTAATTTTCTGCAACGTTCCCCAATAGTATGACCATAGAAGGTTTTATTCATGTAAACAGAATAACAATTATTCTCAGTCTTAAATGAATAACTGTATTGCAATAAACATGATCTAATCATATTCATGCTCAACACAAACACCAAATAACACTAATCCCGAAAGTATAGGGAGTGTACGATGATGATCATATCAATCTTGGAACCACTTCCAACATACATCGTCACTTCATCCTTAACTAGCCTCTATTCATTCTGTAACTCCTGTTTTGAGTTACTAATCTTAGCAACCGAACAAGTATCGAATACCCTGGGGCTACTATGAACAATAGCAAGGTACACATCAATAACCTGTATATCGAATATACCTTTGTTCACTTTGCCATCCCTCTTTTCCACCAAATATTTGGGGCAGTTCCGCTTCTAGTGACCATTTCCTTTGAAGTAGAAGCACTCGGTTTCAGGCTTTGGGTCTAGTTTTGGGCTTCTTCCCGGGAGTGATAACTTTCTTGCCATTCTACTTGAAGTTCCCTTTCTTTCCCTTGGCCCTTTTCTTGAAACTAGTGATCTTGTCAATCATCAACACTTGATGCTCTTTCTTGATTTCTACCTTCGTCGATTTCAACATCACGAAGAGCTCGAGAATTGTATTCGTCACCCCTTGCATACTATAGTTCATCACGAAGTTCCAGTAACTTGGTGATGGTGACAAGAGAACTCTATCAATCACTATCTTATCTGGAAGATTAACTCCCACTTGATTCAAGCGATTATAGTACCCAGACATTCTGAGTACATGCTCACTAGCTGAGCAATTCTCCTCCATCTTTTAGGCGAAGTATTTGTCAGAGGTCTCATACCTCTTGACACAGGCATGAATCTGAAATACCAATTTCAGCTTCTTGGAACATCTCATATGCTCCGGGATGTTTCAAAATGATTTTGAAGTCCCAGTTCTAAGCCGTAAAGCATGGTACACTAAACTATCAAGTAGTCATCATATTGAGCTAGCCAAACATTCATAACATCTGCATCTGCTCCAGCAATAGGTTTTTCACCTAGCAGTGCATTAAGGACATAATTCTTCTGTGTAGCAATGAGGATAAACCTCATATCACGGACCCAGTCCGCATCATTGCTACTATCATCTTTCAACTTAGTTTTCTCTAGGAACATATAAAAAACATAGGGAAGCTATAACGCGAGCTATTGATCTACAACATAATTTGAAAAATACTATCAGGACTAAGTTCATGATAAATTAAAGTTCAATTAATCATATTACTTAAGAACTCTCACTTAGATAGACATCCCTCTAGTCATCTAAATGATCACGTGATTCATATCAACTAAACCATGTCTGATCATCACGTGAGATGGAGTAGTTTTCAATGGTGGACATCTTTATGTTGATCATATCTACTATATGGTTCGTGCTCGACCTTTCGGTCTCAATGTTCCGAGGCCATACCTGCATATGCTAGGCTCGTCAAGTTTAACCCGAGTATTCTGCGTGTGCCAAACTGGCTTGCACCCGTTGTATGTGAACATAGAGCTTATCACACCCGATCGTCATGTGGTGTCTCGGCGTGACGAACTGTAGCAACGATGCATACTCAGGGAGAACACTTATATCTTGAAATTTAGTAAGGGATCATCTTATAATGCTACCGCCGTACTAAGCAAAATAAGATGCATAAAAGATAAACATCACATGCAATCAAAATATGTGACATGATATGGGCATCATCATCTTGTGCTTATGATCTCCATCACCGAAGCATCATCATGATCTCCATTGTCACCGGCGCGACACCTTGATCTCCATCGTAGCATCGTTGTTGTCTCACCAACTAGTGTTACTATGACTATCGCTAGCACTTAGTGATAAATTCAAAAAAAATACATGGCGATTGCATTGCATACAATAAAGCGACAACCATATGGCTCCTGCCAGTTGTCGTTAACTTTGTTACAAAACACGATCATCTCATACAGCAATTTATATCAGATCATGCCTTGACCATATCACATCACAGCAAGCCCTGAAAAAACAAGTTAGACGCCCTCTACTTTGTTGTTGCAAGTTTTACGTGGCTGCTACGGGCTTCTAGCAAGAATTGTTCTTACCTACGCATCAAAACCACAATGATTTTTCGTCAAGTGTGCTGTTTTAACCTTCAACAAGGACTGGGCATAGCCACACTCGATTCAACTAAAGTTGGAGAAACAAACACTCACTAGCCACCTGTGTGCGAAGAACGTCGGTAGAACTAGTCTCACGTAAGCTACTCGTAATGTCGGTGTGAGCCACTTCATACAACAATACTGCCGAATCAAAGTATGACATGCTGGTAAGCAGTATGACTATTATCACCCACAACTCTTTGTGTTCTACTCATGCATATAACATCTACGCATAGACCTGGCTTGGATGCCACTGTTGGGGAACACAGTAATTTCAAAAAAAAATCCTACAGTCACACAAGATCTATCTAGGTGATGCATAGCAACGAGAGGGGAGAGTGTTGTCTACATACCCTTGTAGACCGAAAGTGGAAGCGTTATGTAACGTGGTTGACGTAGTCGAACATCTTCGTGATTCAACCGATCAAGTACCGAACACATGACACCTCCGCGATCTGCACATGTTCAGCTTGGTGACGTCCCTCGAACTCTAGATCCAGCTGAGGACGAGGGAGAGTTCCGTCAGCATGACGGTGTGGTGATGGTGATGATGAAGTTACCAGTGCAGGGCTTCGTCTAAGCACTATGATCATATAATCGAGGTGTAAATCTGTGGAGGGGGGCACCGCACACGGCTAAAAGATCAACTGGATCAACTTGTGTGTCTATGGGGTGCCCCCCTCCCCCGTATGTAAAGGAGTGGAGGAGGGGGCCGACCGACCTCAAGGGGTGCCCCATAAGGGGGAGGGGGATCCTACTCCAAGTCCAACTAGAAGGCGAAGGATGGAGGGGAAGGAGAGAAGGAAAGGGGGGGCTGCCCCCCTAGTCCAATTCAGTTTGGTCTAGGGGGCACGCGCCCCATGTTATCCTGCCTCCTCTCTTCCACGACTGGGCCCATGAGGCCCATTAACCCCTCGAGGGATTCCGGTAACCCCTCGGTACTCCAGTTTATCTGAAACTTCTCCGGAACACTTCCGGTGTCCGTACATAGCTGTACAGTATATCAATCTTTATGTCTTGACCATTTTGAGACCTCGTCATGTCCGTGATCACATCCGGGACTCCGAGCAACCTTCGGTACATGAAATCACATAAACTCATAATACCAATCGTCATCGAACGTTAAACATGCAGACCCTACGGGTTCGAGAACTATGTAGACATGACCGAGACACGTCTCCGGTCAATAACCAATAGCGGAACTTGGATGCTCATATTGGTTCCTACATATTCTACGAATATCTTTATCGGTCAAACCGCATAACAACATATGTTGTTCCCTTTGTCATCGGTATGTTACTTGCCCAAGATTCGATCATCGGTATCATCATACCTAGTTCAATCTCGTTACCGGCAAGAGTCTTTACTCATTCCGTAACACTTCATCCTACAACTAACTCATTAGTCACAATGCTTGCAAGGCTTATAGTGATGAGTATTATCGAGAGGGCCCAGAGATACCTCTCCGAAATACGGAGTGACAAATCCTAATCTCGATCTATGCCAACCCAACAAACACCTTCGGAGACACCTGTAGATCACCTTTATAATCACCCTTTTACGTTGTGACGTTTGGTAGCACACAAAGTGTTCCTTTGGTATTTGGGAGTTGCATTATCTCATAGTCTGAGGAACTTGTATAAGTCATGAAGAAAGCTGTAGCAATGAAACTGTAACGATCATAATGCTAAGCTAACGGATGGGTCATGTCCATCACACCATTCTCCTAATGATGTGATCCCGTTCATCAAATGACAAAGCATGTCTATGGTTAGGAAACATAACCATATTTGATTAACGAGCTAGTCTAGTAGAGGAATACTAGGGACAATATGTTTTGTCTATGTATTCACACATGTACTAAGTTTCCAGTTAATACAATTCTAGCATGAATAATAAACATTTATCATGAAATAAGGAAATAAACAATAACTTTATTATTGCCTCTAGGGCATATTTCCTTCACTTTTCATCCACTACAACATCTTGTGAAGATGGAAGATGGCATGTTAATGCCCATGTTAATCATGTCAGATCGAAGATGGCATGTTAGTACATTTTACAAATCCTGCAAACCAAATAGGCCTGTAGTAGTGTTCAAAACTGCATCTAGGCACTAACACATTTTCTTCTTTTGCAGACAAGATTAGGCCCAGTGGTGGATAATGTGATACAATATAACAATCACGTCGAATGCCTATATCTGCATCTCTCAAAAATTACATTGAACTCCTACCGAGGGACCTTACCGGAGATTATATTCGCCAGGTTCTTTGTTGTCAGAGCAAGGGTGCTGAAGGTAATGAGGTTTGCCCTACATTTATTTCGAAAAAATGAATGGTTTGTTGATCAGCACCGGCGCCTGCGGCAGAATGGAATAGGCTCCAAAAATGCTTAATTTCATTTTGGAACTTCAGATGACAGAGTAATCGGAACTCATCGTGCCAATCCCATACATGACTTCTCAGTGGCTGACCCCTTTGAAAAAGTTGTGAGGTTTTGAAACTAGACTTAGAAGTGGTAATATTAGTTTGAACCTCTCTGATATCCATGTTCAGCATATCAGCGCAAGCGTTTGTAGCTGATGAGCTGAATTTCATTTCTAATATTAGTTTGAACCTTGTAATCTTCGAATTTGAGCCATATAACTCTGGAATTTGAACCTTGTAATATTTCGAGCCTTTGTTGTACAATCGTTGAAATGACATTGTATGAGACTCGTATATTGGTAGCACTATTTTGAACTTAATATGCAATGGTCTTAGATTTGATTTTATTAACCATTCTCGAATCTCTTTACCTTTTCGATCTCACAACACACGATTGTATACCTAACTCGACTGCAATCTTGGAAATTATTGCACACAGTTGGTTTCTTCCACCATGTGACCTGTAGAGTGCGGAATTAATTATCGCACTCGAGTGTCCATCATCACCCTTCTTTGTAACTTTGACCTCATCACCAACGGGTAAACTTACGACCGAAGTCATTCCACACACTTTGTTTTTACAAATCTTTTTGCCAATAATGCCCATGATTTGTCCCTCTTCTAGCCAACGCATGGCAAACCAAGCCGTGCGGGAAGCTTGCGCGGTAGCGCGGGAACAGGCTCACCGATGATACATTTGGTGCCTGTTAGAGCCCACGCGTGGTCAAACTGTGGTGCCATGTTGTCAAGCGTGCACTGGAATCCTCACTGCGGTGCGGTTGTCAAGCATGCACTGGAATCCTCCGCTATGAACGCGGTGACAAGACGTGACGATTATAGGCCGGCTGGCCCCCATTTGTTACAGCGGCTATTTAACCCTTGTATCTCTTCAACCTTTCAATCGCGCCCCACCATTGCAAGAAGCACACCCACCACAAAAAATTCTTAGAGAGTATCCTGCACGGCTCCAATGGCGCTCCGAGCGGCTGCCGACGATGAGCAGCACTTCACCATCCATGCCGTGGTGGACACCCACTGTCGGTGTCAAAACCGGCGGATCTCGGGTAGGGGGTCCCAAGCAGTGCGTCTTAGGATCAACGGTAACAGGAGGCAAGGAACACAATGTTTACCCAGGTTCGGGCCCTCTCGATGGAGGTAAAACCCTACTCCTGCTTGATTAATATTGATGATATGGGTAGTACAAGAGTTGATCTACCACGAGATCAGAGAGGCTAAACCCTAGAAGCTAGCCTATGGTATGATTGTTGTTGTATATGTCTATCGACTAGCCTGGCCCCGGTTTACATAATGCACCAGAGGCCTAGGATAACAAGAGTCCTAGCCGAATACGCCGGTGGGGGAGGAGTCCTTGTCTTGATCGCCAAGTCTTGTGGATTCTTCCTTGTATGCGGCAGCAGTCCGGACTGGCCCATGAGTATAGGGCCGTGGGGATCCTCGGCCCAATCTAATAGATCAGGAGATGACGTGGTGAGTACTCCCTAGTCCAGGACACCGTCAGTAGCCCCCTGAACCGGTCTTCAAGTTTAGGGACGCTCCTCGATTCTTCTGAACCGTTCTTCACCTTCAGTCATCGGTCTTGAAAACTGGTTCAACAAATCTTCTCATCTTCGATCTTGAGGATCGCCGAAATGCATTTGACAAGTTTATATGTCGGGTATCCGAGGAGCCCTTTAAGTTTCCGGCCTTTATCAATGCCTTGTTATTTTTATGCCACACCTCGGGTTTGAAGTTGTTCCCGGGTGGCAACGTCCTCTTGCGTCCGAGCTCCAACATCGGACTGCATTCGAGGTATCTGTTGCAGTCGAGCACCAATGCCGGACTGCTTCCCAGCTCTAACGCCGGACTATGTATCCGAGCTCCAACGCCTGACTGTATCCGCGCTCCAACGCCGGACTATGTATCCGAGCTCCAACGCCGGACTATATCCGAGGTGTTGTAAATCACCTTGGTTCAGAGAAGTTTGAAGGAGTTTAGCCGAGCTTAATGCCGAAAATGCCCTCTATGGAGCCAGCCACTAGCGCCCGAGCTTTATGCTGGACTGCTTCCGAGGTGGTGCACCACCCCGAATGTGGGCCGATTTTTGTCAATATTTTTGATTGGTGCAATTTATTCTCTGCCGAGATACATAGCCAGTAGCCCTCAAGGTGGGTATCGGTCTAAAACCCGAGATGCACATGAAGGATGACATAAGACCGCTGATCCCCGTAGCCGCTGAGACTCAGGTTGATTTGCAAAATCGGTCTGAGGATCAAGTCCTAGCTCGGAAGAATACTTCGGGACACAAAAAGCGGCGTGCTCAGTCCTCGAGACTCAGGTTGGGTGCGGCCGACCAACCTGAGGATCAAAATCTCCTCGGAAACTGTATTGCACTTAAAATTTTCTGCATAGAACAGGCAATGCAGTAGCCCCCGAGACACTGGTCGGGTGGCAACACCAAATCAGGGGATTGATGTGCCCCTTTAATATTTGTAAATAATAAGCCCGAAGCCCAGTAGCCCCCGAGCCTTAATGCGGGCACGGGAGGCCGAATTAAGGATCGATATCCATAGTAAAATCACAAATTATGTGTAATGACTCTATGTATCCAAGTACTTTACGTCATTAATGCTCGGATCTGTATTGTACAAAACTTTCTTGACCGACCATCAGCTTCCACCTCCTCGGCCAATAGTCGAGGAGTGTTTGTCCTACTTTATAAAGCCTTTATGAGGGCAAAGATTTACAATAAACAAGGCAGTCTGTCCATACGGTTTATAAACAAAGGTATGCAGAGAGATATGTTATATTACTGTTTAACAGAAGAAATGTCTTCCAAAGAAAATAGTCCCGCTATTGGTTCCTTTCTTTGGGTTGTCATGCTAAGCATGATCATGAAACCTCAGCTCCAATGTAAGAGCAAAATATCAAGGATTTAGTTTGGGAGGCCAGTTAATAGCCCCTGGTAGTGTTTGGCGATAGTCGAGGTCAAGCCGTAAACACTTTGGCCATTGTTATGAATGGCCCATCGTTTAACGCCGTCATCGGATCGCCGACCAGTTTACGCTTATTGTGACAGTCAGTTTTCGGCTTTCTCCACTGAGATGCTTAACCATGTGAGCTGGAAGCACAATCGCAGTGGTTCTCCCTTTGCACACCTAGCCGAACAAAGCGGAACATAGGAGGCAAGCGCAAGAGCCGGGCAACCCAACTATTAACCGAAGACACAATTCGAAACCGATGCATATATAGCAATATCCGAGAATTTTTTTGCCGAATCTCTAAAGGTGTCCGGCGTTGCACTGCGAGACTTGTGCTGAAAACACACAAATAGTTTAAAAGTGCCATGGGCTCGAAAAGCCAAAAATCTTATTCAAAAGGTTAATGTCCAAACTAGATAAAGTGTTCGGTGCCAATCCGAAAATTGGACTTTAGAAAAAAAAGGTGCTTCTGCCGTGCTTTAACATGACACATCCTATCTCAAAACTTCAAGCGGGTCAGCCTACGGATTCAACCTCCTATCCCGAAGGTGGAGTGCTTCTTACCAGGCCAGTTTAGCAAACTAAACTCTAGCGGCTTTGAGAGAGAAATTAGGCTCCCCGGCTAGTGACCGCACACTTGTGTCGAAAAAAGGAGTGATAAATAATAATAAAAACTTTGCAACGACTAAGAAGAGAAACACTTATCATAAAACGGCTCATATAAATTTAAGAGCCCCCAAGTGACTTGGGTAAAAGAATGATTGCATGTACCGAAGTACTTATATCATATCTATGTTCAACCGAACTTTAAACGCGTCTTAACCGACCGCCGGTTCTCCCTCTTCCGTCAAGGACCGAAAAGTGCTATGTACTCCATCTGTCGAGAATATCAAAGGTGTTTCTAATAACCAGGCAATCAGGCCATAAGGCTATAACAGACAAAGCGCGCTCAGGGAACTTATGCTATATTACTGCGAAGAGTAAGAAGCATCTTCGAAGAAAATAGTACCCCCACCGATACCTTTCTTAGGTGCTCATTGTTATTATGAGACTTGTGCAATAGATTTTTTGTACTCATGAGTTCCATTGTGTGCCGACCATGATTGAAAACAATAAGAGCGCTGGCTTTAGGCTTCACCTAGTCTGAGGTCTGGCTCGGGTGGCCCGATCGTGACAATCACAGAGGTGCTCCCTTTACTCCCTAGCCTAACAATTGGGAACGTAGGGGTAAGCACAGGAGCCAGGCAACCCAGCTTGCAAATCGCTTAAGTCAATATGGTGCATATTGTGGCGTAATACACGAACAAGGAACGAAGCCGTACAAGTATAACCATATGCAAGAGGAAAAAACTTCATGAAGGAAGCCCCCAAATAAACGGGGTATTTGAATTTGTGCGTCATAAACAAAGTTTGGACAAGGAAATTTTTACAAGCAACTTTTTTCCAAAAAAGTATAATGCTTGGCCGAGCCGAACACAAGTTAAAAATTTAAAACTTTGAGCATGAAGACAACTTAGCTGGTTAATGTGTTCGGTATTGATGACGCGGTCCGAGCTTGATGTGGGACAAGGTTCTATCCCCGAGCCGGTCCCGAGGTGGCGGAGCAAAGAGCTCGGCACTCCGAAGTGGTGACATAGCACGGTCAATGCAGGATGGCAGGGTGATGCCGAAGTCCCCGGCATGGGGTAATGAAGTGTTGACGAAGCCCCCCGTCCAGCCGAGGTGACGCCAAAGGATATAGTCCGGCTGGATCATTTTCCCGTGCACAAAAAATAGTGCAAACCGGAGATAATAGTAATAATAATAATAATATAAAAAAATTCGTTGCATAACAAATAATTTATGCAAAGTGAGTAATAAAAGAAATATGGCCTGGCGCCAAAGTCAATGTCGATGCAGGGCGGCGGTGTGATGCGGTAAAGGCATGACAAGGCCTGAATTCACAGGTCGGTTCGAGTTCCGGATGCGGCGTTCGCCGGACTATGTACGGAAACTGACCGAACCACCATGCGACCTCGTTAATGCGGCCACCATTTGATAGACCTGCGTACATATGACGGACAAACCAGAGTAATAATTCATTGGGAAAAGTGAACCCTAACAAGCAAAAAATACTATGATTAATAGCACCTGGCTTATTTGTTGTAGCAATCCGAAGAAAGGTGATTCCCAAAATTGGGACTCGATCCGCACACCTATCGCCTGATGGCGATAAAGCAACGGCATGGCGATGCTGACAAAGGTTGGCTCGCCAAGGCAAAGCCCTCGGTCCAGCTAACGTGACGGAGCTAGTCGGCCAGCGATGCCGAAGTCTCCGGAGTGGGTTTATGAAGAGATGATGAAGCCCCAGGTCCAGCGATGCAGGTCATGACGTGGTCGATGCCGGCTTGATGAAGTGACCGTGTGGCGATGCAGGTGTGCCCGCTCCGTGTAATCCGTGGGGCGATGATGTTGGTGACGATTTATCCTTCGCGATGCCGAACTATTGTTCGGCTGGCCGAGATGATGATCCGAAGAAATTGAGCTCGACTCAACAAAGCGACGACGTGTCTAACGCAGGTCGGCCGCCGTGGAGTGATGTTGTCGGGCTGGTTTGACACCGGCGCGACGGTGAAGTTCGTATTGCAAGAATACTTTTAATACTACTGGGATGTGTTTGAGAATAAAACACAACACCCCATACGAAAACTTCCTTCAAAAGGGATGTCCGAGATCCCGTTCATAAAGAAGATGAATTCGGGTCGGATTCGTTCTCGCGCAGAAAACAGATCCAAAAAGTGATGCACTAATCGAAAGTTTCCCGGAGTTTGGACGGTTGGATCGAGCTGAATTTTTGGCATGCGATAGATATGGGAATCCCGCAGCAGATCAACGGTTGGATCCTCCCAAGGACATCCGAGCTAGATGCTGGATACCACGCCCTAAACTCGTCCGGATTCTCGTCCAGATTCAACAGGGCTCCGGTATATCGGAGATTGCCGGAGTTTCCTCCATCGGAACTCGACGAAATTTTTGCAGGGTTGTTGTAGACTTAATTCCGCATAATTCCACCGAAGTAATCGTTTAAGCGACACTCGAGGAGGCGGTGGTGGCGGATACAAGTTTCCTGTCCAGAAAAACAGCACGGTCGCCTGAGGGCAATGTTGACGTTGAGCCCCCGAGCTCCATGGATGACTCGTCCATGATCTTGATAGAGATCGGAGTTGGTGTTGATGAAGGCCTTCATCCAAACATGACGATCGGAGGTAGGACGCAGTCCTCGGTCAAGTCAAGGTGACCAGTCGAGCTGGTAACGAAGAAGCCGACGTCGCAGTTGACCTGGAGTCGAGCCATTGATCCTTTCACTGATCACACAGCGGAACTCTCAATGAAATCACCAATGTCGGTGTCAAAACCGGCGGCGGGTAGGGGGCCCCAAGCAGTGCGTCTTAGGATCAACGGTAGCAGGAGGCAAGGGACACAATGTTTACCTAGGTTCGGGCCCTCTCGATGGAGGTAAAACCCTACTCCTGCTTGATTAATATTGATGATATGGGTAGTACAAGAGTTGATCTACCACGAGATCAGAGAGGCTAAACCCTAGAAGCTAGCCTATGGTATGATTGTTGTTGTATATGTGTATCGACTAGCCTGGCCCCGGTTTATATAATGCACCAGAGGCCTAGGATAACAAGAGTCCTAGCCGAATACGCCAGTGGGGGAGGAGTCCTTGTCTTGATCGCCAAGTCTTGTGGATTCTTCCTTGTATGCGGCAGCTGTCCGGACTGGCCCATGAGTATACGGCCATGGGGGTCCTCGGCCCAATCCAACAGATCGGGAGATGACGTGGTGAGTACCCCCTAGTCCAGGACACCGTCACCCACCGAAGGTTCGAGGAGCTCTCGATGGTGTACACCAACCACACGGTCTGGGTGGAGCACTCCATCCGCATCATGGAGCTGTTTCTTGCCGACGAGAAGTACAAGGTGGTCGGGTTCGACATCGAGCACACCCACGCTCATGCCGAGTCTCGTCCCAAGGTCGCCGTTGCCCAGATGTGCGTGGGCCACCATGTCCTCGTCTACCACTACTGCCTGGCCACAAGGCCTTGCGAGCGTTTTGCCAGGTTTGTCAACAACGGCCACTACATGTTCGCTACGGTCGACATCACCAACGATCTCAATATGCTCAAGAATTCTGGCATCACCTGCCAGAATCTTGTCGACATCTAGGGCCAATACAAGATCTGGGGCGGCAAGGAGCATGAGAAGGACTCACTGGTTCACCTCGCCAAGGCTATCATCGACCCCTACTATAGAGACATGAAGGATTCCTACAACAATGACAAGCATGCGTGGCACTCAGCCTTTCACGTCGTGTATGCGGCCAAGGAGGCGTACACGTACTACAACATGTACAGGCGGATCATTGACATGAGGAAGTGCCTCCTTCCCCAAAACGGCGAGGGATCTAGCCGAAAGAAGAGCAATGGCAAGTGTCATCACAACAAGAAGTAGATGATTAGATCCTCGTTTCTCCTAGTTTAGTATGCATCTAATTGCTTACTTTGGTGTGTGAAAATGTTATATGTGTAGTCACTTGTCTAATAGTATGCTTAATTTGGTTATGCAATGCTGTCTTTTTAAGTATATTTGTTGATGCTCTATAGACAGAGCAAATCAGATCGCACACGGACTAAACAAGGGAACCCGTCGATGATGATTTCATCAATCACTCACGATTGTATACCAGCAATCGTTTGCTCACAATACACATGGCTTGTTAACAAGAATCGTATGTGTTGTTATCGGTCTTCCCACACATTTCTGATTACAGATCTATTTGCCGCGTATCACACACATCTTGTTATATTGAACCGTTTCTGTTCTCTTGTCTCAACACAAACAGTTCATCCGAGTGAACAACATGTTGTATGCTACCTCTTAAGCTTGTGTTGGTTTTCCATTGAAGAGGAAAGGGTGATGCAGCAAAGTAGCGTAAGTATTTCCCTCCGTTTTGAGAACCAAGGTATAAATCCAGTAGGATATGACGCACAAGTCACTGAATACCTGCACAAACAATCAAGAACTTGCAACCAACGCGATAAAGGGGTTGTCAATCCCTTCATGGTCAGTCGCAAAAGTGAGATCTAATAGAGATAATAAAGTAAATATTTTTGGTATTTTTGATATATGGACTGGAAAGTAAAGATTGCAAAATAGTAAACGAGATTCAACAATATGGAAAATAGACTTTAAAATAATGGAAAAGAGACTCGGGGGGCCATAGGTTTCACTAGTGGCTTCTCTCGAGATAACATGTATTACGGTGGGTAAACAAATTACTGCCGAACAATTGATAGAAAATCACATAATTATTATGACATCTAAGGCAATTATCATGAACATAGGCATCACGTCCGTGTCAAGTAGACCGACTCCTGCCTGCATCTACTACTATTACTCCACACATCGACCGCTATCCAGCATGCATCTAGAGTGTTAAGTTCATAAGAACGGAGTAACACATTAAGCAAGATGACATGATGTAGAGGGATAAACTCAAGCAATATGATATAAACCCCATCTTTTTATCCTTGATGACAACAATACAATACGTGCCTTGCTGCCCCTACTGTCACTGGGAAAGGACACCACAAGATTGAACCCAAAGCTAAGTACTTCTCCCATGGCAAGAAAGATCAATCTAGTAGGCCAAACTAAACCAATAATTCGAAGAGACTTGCAAAGATATAAAATCATGCATATAAGAAGTTAGAGAAGAACCAAATAATATTCATAGATAATCTTGATCATAAATCCACAATTCATCGGATGTCGGCAAACACACCGCAAAAGAATATTACATCGAATAGATCTCCAAGAACATTGAGGACAACTTTGTACTGAGAATCAAAGAGAGAGAAGAAGCCATCTAGCTAATAACTATGGACCTGAAGGTCTGTGGTAAACTACTCACGCTTCATCGGAGAGGTAATGGTGTTGATGTATAAGCCCTCCGTGATCGATTCCCCCTCCGACAGAATGCCGGAAAAGGCCCCAAGATGGGATCTCACAGGTACAGAAGGTTGCGGAGGTGGAAAAGTGGTTTCGTGGCTCCCCCTGATGTTTTTAGGGTATAAGAGTATATATAGGCGAAAGAACTAGGTCGGTGGAGCTATTAGGGGCCCACGAGGGTGGGGGCGCACCTACCCCCTGGGCACGCCCTCCTGCCTCGTTACCTCCTCGTTACGTCTCCGACTTCATCTCCAAGTCTTCTGGTTTGCTTTCGGTCCAAGAAAGGTCATAGCGAAGGTTTCATTCCATTTGGACTCCGTTTGGTATTCCTTTTCTGCAAAACTCTAAAATAGGCAAAAAACAGAAACTGACACTGGGCCCTCGGTTAATAGGTTAGTCCCAAAAATAATATAAAAGAGCATATTAAATCCCATTAAACATCCAAAACACATAATATAATAGCATGGAACAATAAAAAATTATAGATATGTTGGAGACGTATCAAGCATCCCCAAGCATAATTCCTGCTCGTCCTCGAGTAGGTAAATGATAAAAACATAATTTTTGATGTGGAATGCTACCTAACATATTTATCAATGTAATTTTCTTTATTGTGGCATGAATGTTCAGATCCGAAAGATTCAAGACAAAATTTTAAGATTGACATAAAAACAATAATACTTCAAGCACACTAACAAAGCAATCATGTTTCTGAAAATAACATGGCCAAAGAAAGATATCCCTACAAAATCATATAATCTGGTTATGCTCTATCTTCATCACACAAAGTATTTAATCATGCACAACCCCGATGACAAGCCAAGCAATTGTTTCATACTTTTGATGTTCTCAAACTTTTTCAATCTTCACGCAATACATGAGCGTGAGCCATGGACATAGCACTATAGGTGGAACAGAATGATGGTTGTGGAGAAGACAAAAAGGAGAAGATAGTCTCACATCAACTAGGCGTATCAACAGGCTATGGAGATGCCCATCAATAGATATCAATGTGAGTGAGTAGGGATTGCCATGCAACAGATGCACTAGAGCTATAAGTGTATGAAAGCTCAAAAGGAAACTAAGTGGGTGTGCCTCCAACTTGCTTGCTCACGAAGACCTAGGGCAATTTGAGGAAGCACATCATTGGAATATACAAGCCAAGTTCTATAATGAAAAATTCCCACTAGTATATGAAAGTGATAATAAAGGAGACTCTCTATCATGAAGATCATGGTGCTACTTTGAAGCACAAGTGTGGAAAAAGGATAGTAACATTGCCCCTTCTCTTTTTTTTCTCTCATTTTTTTATTTGGGCCTTTTTCTCTTTTTATGGCCTCTTTTTTCTCCTTTTTTTATTTTTCGTCCGGAGTCTCATCCCGACTTGTGGGCGAATCATAGTCTCCATCATCCTTTCCTCACTAGCACAATGCTCTAATAATGAAGATCATCACACTTTTATTTACTTACAACTCAAGAATTACAACTCGATACTTAGAACAAAATATGACTATGTGAATGCCTCTGGCGGTGTACCAGGATGTGTAATGATTCAAGACCAACATGTATGAAAAATTATGAAGGGTGGCTTTGCCACAAATACGATGTCAACTACATGGCCATGCAAAGCAATATGACAATGATGGAGCGTGTCATAATAAACGGAACGGTGGAAAGTGGCATGGCAATATATCTCGGAATGGCTATGGAAATGCCATAATAGGTAGGTATGATGGTTGTTTTGAGGAAGGTATATGGTGGGTGTATGGTACCGACGAAAGTTGTGCGGTACTAGAGAGGCTAGCAATGGTGGAAGGGTGAGAGTGCGTATAATCTATGGACTCAACATTAGTCATAAAGAACTCACATACTTATTGCAAAACTCTATTAGTTATCGAAGCGAAGTACTACGCGCATGCTCCTAGGGCAATAGATTGGTAGGAAAAGACCATCGCTCATCCCCGACCGCCACTCATAAGGAAGACAATCAATAAATAAATCATGCTCCAACTTCATCACATAACGGTTCACCATACGTGCATGCTACGGGAATCACAATCTTTAACACAAGTATCTCTCAAATTCACAACTACTCTACTAGCATGACTCTAATATCACCATCTTCATATCTCAAAACAATCATAAAGAATCAAACTTCTCATAGTATTCAATGCACTTTATATGAAAGTTTTTATTATACCCATCTTGGATGCCCATCATATTAGGACTAATTTTATAACCAAAGCAAATTACCATGCTATTATAAAATACTCTCAAAACAATATAAGTGAAGCATGAGAGATCAACAATTTCTATAAAATAAAACCACCGCCGTCCTCTAAAAAGATATAAGTGAAGCACTAGAGCAATATTGTCTAGCTCAAAAGATATAAGCGAAGCACATAGAGTATTCTAATAAATTCCGATTCACGCGTGTCTCTACCAAAAGGTGTGTACAGAAAGGATGATTGTGGTAAACTAAAAAGCAAAGACTCAAATCATACAAGACACTCCAAGCAAAACACATATCATGTGGTGAATAAAAATATAGCCTCAAGTAAAGTTACCGATGGACGAAGATGAAAGAGGGGATGCCTTCCGGGGTATCCCCAAACTTAGGCTTTTGGTTGTCCTTGAATTTTACCTTGGGGTGCCTTGGGCATCCCCAAGCTTAGGCTCTTGCCACTCCTTAATCCAAAATCCATCAAATCCTTACCCAAAACTTGAAAACTTCACAACACAAAACTTCAACAAAAAATCTCATGAGCTCCGTTAGTATAAGAAAACAAACCACCACTTTAAGGTACTGTAATGAACTTATTATTTATTTATATTGGTGTTAAACCTACTTTATTCCAACTTCTCTATGGTTCATACCCCCCGATACTACTCATAGATTCATTAAAATAAGCAAACAACACACGAAAAACAGAATCTGTCAAAAACAGAACAGTCTGTAGCAATCTGTAACTTTCGAATACTTCTGTAACTCCAACAATTCTGAAATAAATTTCTGGACGTGAGGAATTTGCCTATTAATCTTCTTCAAAAAGAATCATCCTAAAAGAACTCTTCTGTAAACAATGACAGCTATTCTCGTGAGTGCAAAAGTTTCTGTTTTTTACAGCAAGATCGGAAAGACTTCACCCAAGTCTTCCCAAAGGTTCTACTTGGCACAAACACTAATTAAAACATAAAACCAAATCTAAACATAAGCTAGATGAATTATTTGTTACTAAACAGGAGCAAAATTCAAAGAACAAAAATAAAATTGGGTTGCCTCCCAACAAGCGCTATTGTTTAACGCCCCTAGCTAGGCATAAAAGCACGAATAGATCTAGGTATTGCTATAATAATGATAGGGAATATCCCAAAAAATCATCTTGTACTCCCTGCATTCAGCATCAAGTTTTCTTTGTCGCAAGAAAAAATAATCAAAAGGGCTAAATTTAATGGGACAAAAGTCCCCAAGATCAAGCTCAGGAGGAATTTGTTCCTCCTTTGGCCCTTCATATTGCACAACCAATTCATCATTATAAGCATTCTTTTGGCAAAAAGTCATGAGCCTTTGTTCAAGAGGAAAACCTAACCTGTTGTTCTGAATTATCATTAAGTTCAGAAATCCTATCAACTAAAACATCGGTAGGAACCCTCTTTCTAAGATTTTCATTATAAGCAACATGATCTAAAGATCGTAAACACATTATGTCTTCTTGATTAAAAAGAATCGCTTCTATGGGAGGACGACCGGCGTCAACCCTATAATGCGCAAAAATTTCAAATTGGCCTCTTTCATTATAAATCTAAACTCATGTGCTAGAAAGAAAGTAGCCGCTCGCTTAACTGAAGAATGCTCAATATTAGAGAACTCTAGAAAAATCCTTTGCATGCAAGGATGCATGTGGATAAATTGTCTTTCAAGTTCAACTACAAGCAAAGATATAGCATCCGCAAGACTACTAGTTTTATGAAGAATAGACCCACCCATAGTGGGAAAAGCACTAACACAAGTAAAGAAATCTTGAATAACTCCTTTTCCAATAATATTACCACTACCAATCCGGAACTTTTTAGTGTGAAAAATAGTAGGTTCTTCATGAGGATTATCAAAAGCATCAAAGTTTCCCTCATCATTACTACTATATTTTTCAAGGATAACCTCCCCAGCTTCAGTCATGATGGCAACAAACCGTACTAACGAACGAGCACACACGAGGCGAGTGAAAATAGACAAACAGAAGAGGGGCGAAGAAAAGGCAAATGTTTTTGAAAATCATTTTAGAAGTGGGGGAGAGGAAAACGAGAGGTGAATGGTAAATAATGTAATGCAAGGGAGAAGAGTTTATGGTGGGTACTTGGTATGGCTTGACTTGACGTAGATCTCCCTGGCAACAGCGCCAGAAATCCTTCTTGCTACCTCTTGAGCTTGCGTTGGTTTTCCCTTGAAGAGGAAAGGGTGATGCGGCAAAGTAGCGTAAGTATTTTTCTCAGTTTTGAGAACCAAGGTATCAATCCAGTAGGAGACGATGCACAAGTCACCGAATACCTGCAGAAACAATCAAGAACTTGCAACCAACATGATAAAGGGGTTGTCAATCCCTTCACGGTCACTCGCAAAAGTGAGATCTAATAGAGATAATAAAGTAAATGTTTTTGGTATTTTTGTTATATAGATTGGAAAGTAAAGATTGCAAAATAGTAAACGGGATTCAACAATATGGAAAAGAGACTTCAATATAATGGAAAAGAGACCCCGCGGCTATAGGTTTCACTAGTGGCTTCTCTCGAGATAACATGTATTACGGTGGGTGAACAAATTACTGCCGAGCAATTGATAGAAATGCGCATAATTATGATGACATCTAAGGCAATGATCATGAGCATAGGCATCACGTTTGTGTCAAGTAGACCGACTCCTACCTGCATCTACTACTATTACTCCACACATCGACTGCTATCCAGCATGCATCTAGAGTATTAAGTTCATAAGAACAGAGTAACGCATTAAGCAAGATGACATGATGTAGAGGGATAAACTCAAGCAATATGTTATAAACCCCATCTTTTTATCCTCGGTGGCAACAATACAATACGTGCCTTGCTGCCCTTACTATCACTGGGAAAGGACATCGCAAGATTGAACCCAAAGCTAAGCACTTCTCTCATGGCAAGAAAGATCAATCTAGTAGCCAAACTAAACCGATAATTTGAAGAGACTTGCAAAGATATCAAATCACGCATATAAGAATTCAGAGAAGAACCAAATAATATTCATAGATAATCTTGATCATAAATCCACAATTCATCGGATCTCGGCAAACTCATCGCAAAAAATATTACATTGAACAGATCTCCAAGAACATCAAGGAGAACTTTGCATTGAGAATCAAAGAGAGAGAAGAAGCCATCTAGCCAATAACTATGGACCCGAAGGTCTGTGGTAAACTACTCACGCTTCATCGCAGAGGTAATGGTGTTGATGTAGAAGCCCTCCATGATCGATTCCTCCTCCGGCAGGATGCCGGAAAATGCCCCAAGATGGGATCTCACGGGTACAGAAGGCTGCGGCGGTGAAAAAGTGGTTTCGTGGCTCCCCCTGATGTTTATAGGGTATAAGAGTAGGCGAAAGAACTAGGTCGGTGGAGCTACAAGGGGCCCATGAGGGTGGGGGGCGCGCCTGCCCCCCATGGGCGTGGCCTCCTGCCTCATGGCCTCCTCGATCCGACTTCATCTCCAAGTCTTCTGATTCGCTTTTGGCCCAAGAAAGATCATCGCAAAGGTTTCATTCTGTTTGGACTCCGTTTGGTATTCCCTTTCCGCAAAACTCTAAAATAGGCAAAAAAAACATAAACTGACATTGGGCCCTCAGTTAATAGGTTAGTCCCAAAAATAATATAAAAGAGCATATTAAAGCCCATTAAACATCCAAAACAGATAATATAGTAGCATGGAACAATAAAAAATTATAGATATGTTGGAGATGTATCACTGTAGATCGCACACACACCTTGATCTGCCTTACCGTTTCTTTTGTGTTGCCTAATCACAAATAGTTCAACTGAGTGAACTGTATGCTGTGTATCCCACACAGTTTCATCTGGCTGCCCGTTTCTTTTGTTCCTCCTCATTGCAAACAGTTAATTGAACTGAACCGTATGCCCTGCATCGCACACGCAACTAAAATCTGAACTATGTTTGATGCATCCGTCATCTCAAATGTTTTGGACATTGTTGACGGTTCTCTCACACCATCGTTTGCGATTATTGCATCGCACACAGTTTCTCAAGGGGTCTCTGATCGTAGTGTCGCGTTAGCAGCATCCTGCAGTAGTGTTCGCGTGATTTGCTCCCTTGGCTCAACTCCCTCGATGCTAGCAATTTCCTTGTCGATGTCTCCTGCTAATTCCAATGAATGCATATCCCTTGATGATTTCTTTCGCCAATTGATTTGCCTGCCTATCTCCGTGTCAGTTGTGGAGACCCGGTCTCCCTTTTGGTCCAAACAAATACTAAGATGTTGTCTTGCTGTACAAGAGTTGCAATTCCACGAGCACAACCTGCATACCACACACTAACTTCGGACAGCCCAGCCACAGCACGCCACCTGGGCCTGGCATAGGGCTAGGCCAGCCACATGCTCCTTCCAGGACTCTCCAAGCGCTGTTCCGAGCACTCTACCATGATGTGCACGCATTACACCGTCGTCGCTCAAACGGATCAAGCCGCTTGATCCGATTCCAACCGCAACTCGCTGAGATTGCTCTTTGCCTAACTTGTTCCAATCGATCTCAACCGTGCAACACTTATTGCTTTACGCCAATTTCTGTGTAGACCATACCAACCTAAAATCAAGCCGCCCACTGAATCAACACGACCCGCCTCGATCTCAAACCTTTCTCTGATACCACTTGTTAGAATAAATCCGAGGCATATCGTGGATCTATCGAGGACCAAGCAATCACACAAGCACAACACCGAGATATGTTAGTGAGGTTCACCGATATGGCTACATCCCGGTGCCTGACTAACTCCTCCCCATGACACACGACTGTGTCATGGGGAGGAGCACCCGTAGTCAGGCCCCGGGGATGTAGCCATATCGGTGAACCTCGTGAACAAATCTCGTTGTGTACAAGATAGATTATAGTTGGACTCTGAGTAATATTGTGTTTAGATAGGATATGGAGTCGTGTCCTAGTAGGACACTTGTATCCTAGGCCTCTCATATATAACGAGGGTAGACAGACGATGTAATCTATGCCAACATAATAGCACATGAACACAGGGGAAGCTGGCGACATGTGCCGGCATCCAGGGCGACCAGGTGTGGTATTGTAGCGGTGTCATGGGGAGGAACACCCATAGTTAGGCCCCCGGGATGTAGCCATATCGGTGAACCTCGTTAACAAATCTCGGTATCGCGCTCGTGTTATTGCTTGGTCCCCGGATGATCCACGGTGGTCTCAGATTAATTCTAACACTCTACAAAAGCATAGTTGTGGCACACAAAGCATAGCAAACAAAATTGCCCTACATTTCTCCTCTTTGTTATGTCCTCATGTCATACAAAATTGCCGGGGTGGCAATCTTATTCTCATTCGCACTTAACGTGCATATCCTCCCAGGAATCTGGCACTATGTTGCCATGGACCCAACCTACAGCAACACCTCTCTCCACCACGACGGCTGGGAAAATATTAGATGATACCACTCTTTAAATGCTACCATGATACCAAGTTGCAAAATTCAAATTTGAACATGTCAAAAAATTCTGAAAAAATCATGGATGTTCACAACACATATGTCGACAACTCCTAAAAAATTGAGATGAAAATTCGACATACACTTAGAGAAATAAAAAAGACAAATCCACCATGAATAGTGTTAAATGAAGACAAAAGCAAAAATGACACTATTCACATCTAAATTTGTCTTTTTTGTTTCTCCTTGTGTATTTCGAATTTTGATATGAATTTTTTAGGGGTTGTCAACATATGTGTTATGAACATCCATGATTTTTTTAGAATTTTGTGACATTTTTAACTTTGAATTTTCTAACTTGGTATCATGGTAGCATTTAAGGGCTGGTATCACCTGATATTATCCCACGACGGCTCTCCCAAGTGCTTGGCCACAGCACCAGTTGGTTTCTAATCATGTTTTATTTTATTTTGAGTAATGGATCTAAATTTTTAATGAGTAACATAAAAAAGCAAAAATCTAGACATATACAAGTAGAACTATAAGAAAAGAAACTTGTAGAAGCAGTCCAGTAGCACTTTGCCGCTAATTTAATATTTTACCAGCATGTATATTTACATTGACTCAAGATGATGTTGTATTGCACAGAAACAAACTTTAGTATATGATTTTTCTATCAAGATTGGAACAATCTTGTTAGGAAAAAAATGTACAAGAGTATACTATAGACCTATTCTTTGAAGTTGTGGCATCTTTGCAACTCAAAAGGATGTGTAATCTAGGAGTGTGTGTGTCCTTGTTCCACTGAACCAAATGCCAAAGGAGTTGAACTAGTCTTTCTGTCTTATGCATGATCCAAATGAAAAATTGTTCCAAGTCCATTGATCCCGAGAGCTGATCTCTGCACGCCAGCAGGGCAAAGAGGCAGACCACCCGTCGTAGAAGCACTGCACGACTTCAGCTGCCCTCTCACGCATGCACCTCAAGATCCTGAAGCAGAGGTGGATCTGTAGCAACCATTCATCATCATGTACTCAACACCCCATAGCAATATATCAAATTGTGCAGTGCATACAAAATATCAGGATTTTTTTATCGAAGACCATGTCAAGGGAGGGGATGTATATAAGAGGGAGGAAGTAGGGAGTTTTCCTGGGTATTTTAGGAAGGTGGATATTCATGAGTTGTTTTTCCTGGGAGTGGATCCCTTCTGTGGGAAAAGTTAATGGCCTATTATTATATGGGGTGAATAAAGAGAGGTTGGAAATGAAATCTTGTGAGAAGGAGAAGTACATAGTCAAGTTGATTTTGTGAGACGTGGTGCAAACTGAGTGAGCATTGCTAAATGTTTATGGAGCTGCCCATGATGAGTTCAAAACAAGATTCATAAGTTTTGTAACCATATTACTATTCCCTATGTGATTGGGGAGATTACAATATTTTAAGACATAGTGGGAAAAAAATTATGCATCACTCTCAATATACATATGTGTTTAATTAACTCTGTCATTAACTGCCATTAGAGAATTTCATATTAGATGGGGGTATGCATAGTTGGATTAATAAACATGCTCATTCAACTTTGGAGAAGTTGTGCAACGCTTGCTCGTACAAACAAATGCTAGACCTCGGACCATCTCCTTGCGAGAGGAATGACTCATCAGCCTTGCTATCCGTCATGCCTTTAAGAGTCGGATACAATCACACATATACTTGTCTAGTTTTCCTTCGCCCGGATTGTCTATTTTGGAGTGCTGCAACCCAGGGATGCGAAGGCTTCACCCCTCCACCCTAGGTAAACATGGTGAACTAGTGGACCTCATCTGAGGTTGCGCCCCCGGCTCTCAAGAAGAAGCTAAATTCCCTATTCGTTCTCATCATGCACTCGCTCTGGAAGGATACAGACTGACAGGCGTTTGACAATATTTAGGTTTCAGTGATCATGGTGATAGTTGGCATTGATAGTGAATGTCGGTTGTGGCTGCTTGTGTGGCACCTCAAGCAGGCTAAACATAGAGGTGTGAGTGTGCGTGAGTAGTTTGTTGTAGCTTTCCCTGTGGACTGGTGTGTGTGCGGGGGCCTTTGCCTTCTGGCATCTCCTTGTAATTGCTTGTACTCCTTCCTTCCTGCCCTAATGAAGGGTCGCTATTGTGCAATCTAGCAAAAACGGTCGCGACCACTCCTACATATCTTCCTGCATTGCGTAATCCAAAAAAACACCACTTCTATAGATCTTCCTGCATTCTACATGGTGTAAATGACCTCCAAATTATATGAGTTAATAATGAGCAAATTGCATCATGCCCTTTGCGCAAGGGATCAACCTAATCTCAAAGCTTCAGCCGTTACGTCATCCACGCACCAGTCAATTATGCAATTCCCCCAGCAATGAATTTGGCCTTATCGTCCCTTAGGACCGCAATGATAACCCACAAGTATAGGGGATCACAACCGTTTTTGAGGGTAAAGTATTCAACCCAAATTTATAGATTCGACACATGGGGAGCCAAAGAATATTTGCAAGTATTAGTAGCTGAGTTGTCAATTCAACCACACCTGGAGATTAATAAAGTGATCAGTAGCACAGTAATATGATAGTTTTGATAATAGTGGCAGCAGCAATAGTAAGGGTAACAGTGATAGCAATTGTTTGTAGCAAGTGCAATAGTGATAGTAGCAATAGTAACTTAGAAAGCACAATATGTAGGAAAATCATAGGCATTGGATCAGCAATTCGTTGGATGATATTCATCATGAGAAAGTCATAACCTAGGGCGATACGACACTAGCTCCAGTTCATAAATATAATGTAGGCTTGTATTCCGTAAATAGTCATACGTGCTTATGGAAAGAACTTTCATGACATCTTTTGTCCTATCCTCCCATGATAGCGGGGTCCTTTTGGAAACCAAGGGATATTAAGGCCTATTTTTAATAGAGAACCGGAACAAAGCATTAGCACACGATGAATACATGAACTCCTCAAACTAGGTTCATCACCGGGAGTGGTTCCGACTATTGTCACTCCGGGGTTGCCGGATCATAACTCGTAGTAGGTGACTATAACTTGCAAGATCGGATCTAGAACATGGATATAATGGTGATAGAATAAACGGTTTAGATCTGAAATCATGGCACCTGGGCCCAAAGTGATAAGCATTAAGCATGGCAAAGTCATAGCAACATCAATCTCAGAACATAATGGATACTAGGGATCAAGCCATAACAAAACTAGCTCGATTACATGATGAATCTCATGCAACTCCTCACCGACCAGCGAGCCTACGAAGGAATTACTCACTCTCGGGGGGAGTATCATGCAATTGGTGATGGAGAAGTGTTGGTGATGATAAAGATCGAAGATCCCCCTCTTTGGAGCCCCAAACGGACTCCAGATTTGGCCTCCCGATGAAGAACAGGAGACGGCGGCGGCTCCGTCTCGTGAAACGCGATAATTCTTTTTCGCCTATTTTTTCTGGAAAAATAGGATTTTATAGCGTCTGTTTCAGGGTCTGCGGGGCCACTAGGTGGGGACAACCCACCTGGATGCGCCTGGAGGGGGTTCTTGGCTCCATAAATTCTCTTTTATTGTATAAAAAATCCTTGCAAAGTTTCGTTCCATCTCGATATTTTTGCAGATAAACAACACCATGGTAGTTCTGCTGAAAACATTGTCAATACGGATTAGTTTTGTTCAAATCATGCAAATTAGAGTCCAAAACAAGAGGAAAATTGTTAGGAAAAGTAGATACGACGGGGAGGTATCACACAACAACCATGAAACTAAGCAAGTTTTGCTCAAAATATTGTTTGGGTGATTCCAATATTGTTCCTTGAGTCATGAAGACCTAGCTCTCCATTTATACTCGGTCAGTCATCCAAATAGCGTCAATTTTGTATCCACCGACAAGTGTTACCAATATATATGGTCACTGGCTTGATGGAACACCAAATACTTTTAGTACGCTAATACGAGTGGAGTGTCTGCCTTACTATGGTCGCTTTGGCTATGTAGAAATGAATGTGTTTTTAATGACAAAATCTCTTCTCCTATGCAGGTTATTTACCATTGTACGCACTTGCTTCATACGTAATCTACTCTGTACCAAACGGAGTACTAGTCGTTTTTCAAGGTGGTGTGTATGTGGTTGGAGCGTGTAGCCAGGGAGGTTTTACCCAACATGGGTGGCAGCATAATCTTCAAATCAGTCCACCTTCTCCATCGACATAGGCATAGTTTTGGCCCCATATGGCTTTACTGTTGCCACTTTGACATTTTTATATTCTTTGTCAGATTGTTTGTTTGATGGTTGTGTGCATCTTAACTATGCAGAGGCCCGGTGTCGCTCTTTATTGAGTTAATAAAAGCGCCCTTTATCAAAAAAGATGTCCATTTTGAAGGAAATATGCCCTAGAGGCAATAATAAAGTTGTTATTTTATATTTCCTTATTCATGATAAAGGTTCAATATTCATGCTAGAATTGTATTGATCCGAAACCTTAATACATGTGTGAATACATAAACAAACAATGTGTCCCTAGTGAGCCTCTACTAGACTAGCTCGTTGATAAAAGATGATTAAGGTTTCCTAACCATGGAAATGAGTTGTCATTTGATAATGGGATCACATCATTAGGAGAATGATGTGATGGACAAGACCCATCCGTTAGCTTAGCATAATGATCGTTCAGTTTTATTGCTATTGCTTTATTAATACATATTCCTTCGACTATGACATTATGCAACTCCCGGATACTGGAGAATGCCTTGTGTGCTATCAAACATCACAACATAACTGGGTGATTATAAAGATGCTCTACAGGTATCTCCGAAGGTGTTTGTTGAGTTGGCATAGATCGAGATTAGGACTTGTCACTCCGAGTATCGGAGAGGTACCTCTAGGGCCTCTCGGTAATACACATCATAAGCTTGCAAGCAAATGACTAAGGAGTTAGTCACGATGTGATGTATTACGACACAAGTAAAGAGACGTACCGGGAACGATATTGAACTAGGTATGAAGATACCGATGATCGAATCTCAGGCAAGTAACATACCAATGGACAAAGGGAATTACGTATGTTGTCATACCGACGATCCATGTTCCGTTATTGGTTATTGACCAGAGAGGTGTCTCGGTCATGTTTACATAGTTCTCTAACCTTTAGGGTCCGCACGCTTAACATTCGATGACGATATAATATTATATGAGTTATGTGATTTGGTGATAGAATGTTGTTTGGAGTCCCGGATGAGATCACGGACATGACGAGGAGTCTCGAAATGGTCGAGAGGTAAAGATTGATATATAGGACGATGGCATTCGGACACCGGAAGTGTTCCAGAGGGTACCGGGTACATATCAGGTCACCAGAAGGGGTTCCGTGCACCCCTGGGAAAAGATATGGGTCTTATGGGCCAAGAGGGGAAACACACCAGCCACACGGGGCTGGTGCGGCCCCCATATGGGCCAGCCTAAGGAGGGTAAGGAAAGGGGAGAAGGGAAAGGAAAGTGTGGATTAGGATTCCCACTTCCTTCCATCTCCCCCCTCTTTCCTTATCCCTCGGTTAAATATGGCAGGGGGCGTCACTTGGGGAGGAGCCCAAGTAGTATTGGGCCTACTTGGGGGCCCTCCTGGCAGCTTCCCCTCTACCTACCCCCCCCC
>NC_041389.1:302843369-302851520 GCF_002162155.2 Triticum dicoccoides
TCTACAATCGATGATAGAATAATATTCTGCAATAATCTCGTACTGCCCGGAATAAAGATCTGGCACTGATCTGCATAACACAACCGTACTTCTTTTTCGTAAAGTCGGTACTGCTCTTCTGTACTTGTGTAGTAATTCACTAATAGATTCTAGACCATTAATCATAATTGCGCAAATGATATACCGTTGGAAAGCTACAAAAAACTCTCAACTTTTTTTTATATTGTAACTTACTTCACTTTTTTTAATTTTTTATTATGAATTTTCAAAAAATAGAAATCATCACAAGCTGAATGAAAAGTGTTTTGACCGAAATTCTTTAACCACTTATCGGAGTATAGCAAATGATATACCGTTGAAAAGCTACTGAAATTTACAAACATTTTCATGTTTTAAGTTTATTCAAAATTTGCACAGTTTTGGAACAGTTTTGAAAATACTAAAAATCTGTTTTTATTAAAAGATGATCATGGATCATTTTTGGATATCGAAATGATGCAAATGATATGGCGTTGGAAAGGTAGTGAAATTCCCATCTTTTTCATGTATTGTTTTTCAAATTTTACATATTTTTTGAGCAGTTTTGAAAATACCGAGATTCATTCAAAATAGATGAACAATAATTATATATTAATTTTTTAACCACTTCTCGAAATAGCGCAAATGATATACCGTTGTAAAGCTACTGAAATTTACAAACATTTTTTTAAGTTTTTTCAAATTATGCATAGTTTTGAAACAATTTTGAAAATACTAAATTTGAGATCTATTAAAATATGATCATTGATGTTCTTTCGACCTCGGAATGATGCAAATGATATGGCATTGGAAAGGTATTGAAATTTAGCAAATTTTTGTGTTTTAACATTTTTCTAATTCTTCACGGTTTTTGAACAATATTCAAAATACCAAGATTTTTCCTTTTACAAGGAAACATAGTATTGTACTTCTGTGGAATATGAGTTTCTTACTGCCCGACAATAAAGAAGTTTTGTATTTCTCAAACTGATTAAATTGTACTGCCCATAATTTTTTTCCAGAGAACTCAAATTCCCTTCACATGTACCCTTGTACTTCTATGGAATATATGAGTTTCTTACTGCCTGATAATAATAATAATAATAATTGTACTCCTTGAAATGAATAAATGGTACTGCTCGGATTTATTTTAAAAGAACACAATTTTGCCTTGTACTTCTGTGGAATACGAGTTTTGTACTGCTCTGCAATAATTTTTTGTATTACTCAAAATGATTAAATTGTATTGCTCGTAAATTATTTTACATAAGTCAGTTTCCTTCGACATATATCTTGTACTTCTTGGGAATATCAGTTTCGTACTTCTTGATCTTATAGGGTTTGTACTTCTCAATTACACAATTTTTATTAAGGCTAGTTTTGCATTTTTATCTGCACTGCCGCTTCTCTTCACTACAGAGAACCTTTTTTGCACTTCCCTAAGCTTGCTAATTCCACAGCTCCAAGTAGCAGCTGCAAAAGATGAGTACAAAATTAGCATAAAGGACACCCTGTACTGCTACTTCAAACTACTCAGTACTTCTCTCAGTGTAACTATGGTACTGCCTCCCTAGCAGGAATAATTCTCAGCAGGTACTTCCTCGCTCGCATGTTGTACTGCTCTGTACTTCTACCTAAATATTGTTTGTACTTCCCATTACTGCTACCTTTGTACTTCCCGTAATTCTCCACTCAGGAGGTCAAAATTTCATTCAATCTCCTCGCCGCCCGTCGGAGTAAAAAGAATGCCACAGAATGCCACGATGAAGAGAAGTACATTTTACACTCGCACCTCTTGCTGGAGAAGGAGCTCGTGCTTGTGCTCAACATTGTAACCCGTAATAACCCCGCACCTGTAGAATACGAGTTTCGTACTGCTCTGCAATAATTTTTTTGTATTACTCAAAATGATTAAATTGTATTGCTCATAAATTATTTTACATAAGTCAGTTTCCTTTGACATGTATCTTGTACTTCTTGGGAATATCAGTTTCATACTTCTTGATCTTATAGGGTTTGTACTTCTCAATTACACAATTTTTATTAAGGCTAGTTTTGCATTTTTATCTGCACTGCTGCTTCAAGATATTCTGTACTGCTACTCTTCACTACAGAGAACCTTTTTTGCACTTCTCTAAGCTTGCTAATTCCACAGCTCCAAGTAGCAGCTGAAAAAGATGAGTACCAGCATAAAGGACACCATGTACTGCTACTTCAAACTACTCGGTACTTCTCTCAGTGTAACTATGGTACTGCCTCCCTAACAGGAATAATTCTCAGCAGGTACTTCCTCGCTCGCATGTTGTACTGCTCTGTACTTCTACCTAAATATTGTATGTACTTCCCATTACTGCTACCTTTGTACTTCCCATCGAACACCTTGATGGTAGGGATACACAGGCTACTACCAGTCTATTTCGCCGTTGCTCGAGCTAATCCGCTATACCGGGGCGCGCCTCCGCCCGATGCCCCGTACCACCGCCATCCATGGAGATCTCCCTAGACGCGCTGCTGGGCGTGCAGCAGCATGGGCAGGACCTGGCCTACCGCCTCGCGCAGGGCATCTCGGGGCTGCTCCTCCACCTCCACGTGCATACACCGCAGCTCATGTGGCCTGCCCCGCCGCTCAATCTCCTCCCCTTTGACATCGAGCTCCCCGCCACCCCCTTCGCGGTCGGTGTCTACCTCCCGGCTGTGGCCGTCGCGTCCTTCGTGGAGATCGGCAGACGGCTCGGGCAAGCCGGGTCCAACCTCGGTGCCTCCGTCGGCGGCGCCATGCAGCAGCTGTCGCGGCAGCTTCCGCGCCGGAAGTGGGAGGGGGCCACTGCGCCGTCGACGCCCATGGTGGCGGTGGACGAGGGGGAAGCAGGGCTCGCCGCAGATAGGGCTACCGAGGGTGGGGTAGCCTTGGAGGGTGTCGGGGAAGGAGGCTCCCTTGAGGAGGTGGCGGCGGCCACTGGGAGTGCCGCTGCCGCCAGTGCGGCTGGGGTCGGGGCCGAGGGTGCTTGGTCGGGGGATCTGTTTTCGGAATCCGGGCAGGTGTTGTCTAGTCGGGTCAGTCTCCGATTCAAAACTACCTTATATAGGGGCTTGCCTATTGTAAAATATTATTCTACAATCAGTTGTAATATATATATATATACAGCCCGTCTATTCTGCTAATATTAGCAGAATAACTATTCTGATAACACTTCCACACTGCATGCTAAACACAAGTGCACGTCATTGTTTGAACCAAGTGTGCTGCACAACTCAAGCGAATGAACTTCGTGTCAAAAAAAACTGCACACGTTGTTTTTTGATACTGTTTTTGCTCTAGTTTTTAAACCATTTGTCAAAACAACGTGTATTATATATCGTTGGAAAGCTATGGATTAGGCGCAACTTCGCCATGTTGAACACTTTTCGAGATTCCTCGCGGTTTAAGAGCAGTTTCCAAAACGGTGCGGTGGATGATGAGTGGCAGCTAGCGTATTTTCGTGATTTTTTCTAAACCACTCATTGAAATAAAGCAAATGACACGCCATTGGAAATATATCATCAAGGCACATCTTTTTCATATCTATTATTTTTTCTAATTCATTATGGTTTAAGAGCAGTTTCAAATTTACTAAATCACGGAATTACGTTTTTTTGAATTGTTTTCAATTTTTGGTACTGTTTTAGCTCCAGTTTTTGAACCATTTGTCGAAACGAGGCGTATAATACGCCGTTGGAAAGCTACGGACAAGGCGCAACTTTTGTATGTTGTAATATTTTTGAGATTCTTTACGGTTTTTAGTTAATTTTGAAAATCATGCGGCTGACGACGGGAGGAAGCGGCCGTTTTTCGTGAAATTTTTTAAAACGCTGGTCGAAATGATTGGAATTATACGCCGTTGAAAAGATATCGATGAGGCACAACTTTTTCAGGTAGAACACTCTCTCTTATTCTTTACGGTTTGAGAGGAATTTTGAATTTACCGAAATGCGGACACTCTGTTTTTCGCGACACCCAAATCGACGTGGGTACTTCATCCGACTGAAAACCGCACTGCATCGGATGAAAAACCACACTATATCAAACAGGTAAGAGAACTGCATGGTTTCTTTTATTCAAACGTAATTTTTTCAAGGACGAGAAAGTGAATCGCACTGCATCGGACAGAAAACCGCACTGTATCAGACAGTCAAGTGAACTCATGATTTGTTTTGTCGGGCGTAAATTTTCCCAGATGAGTTTTTGTGAGTTTTTTTGTCATTTTTTATGAACAAAAGTGGACCGCAGAGACGAGGGCAAGTGGACCGCGACATATATCGAAGTGAACCGCATTACTTTTTTTGTTTTACTAATCTAATTTCACACTTCAATGTTGTGCGCAAGTGAACAGTATCACTTTCAAAAGTGAACGGCACCGAGGACCAAACACACTGCAGGTGTTGATGATAGTCAATGGTAGTGTACTGCTTCATTATATTTTTCAAACTATGTCCATATTCAAACTTCCTCAACAAACAAGAATGGAGTGAGCTGCAACGAATGCACTACGCCTTAGGCAAGTGAAACCAAAGTGAGCTGCAGACAGGAAACCAAAGTGAGCTGCAAATACCATTTAAAGTCATTTACAGAAATAGAGTGCACTGCATGAACCTTTTAAACACAATTTTTTCTTGCCGCCCTAGGCCGGCCGAGCGCGCCCAAGAGTTTTTTTTTTCATTTTTTGAACCGCACATGCCCATCAATCCATACTGCAATTTTTGATCGTGGAGGACTGCACACACTTTGATCAACTCCGACACGGCTTGCAAAACCTGAAAACCATGAAAAAACATGCGGACTGCATAGCAAAAGTCTAAAGAAAAAAAATGCAAAAACCAAGTGGACTGCTTGCTCCGCTACCGCTCTTTCCATCGATCATCGTCGCCGCCACGGAGGAGACCACCACTACAAGAAATATGTCAACTTATGACCTTCTGTCAGTGACCCTCGAAGAATTGGTCATAAATTTATGACCATTTCAGACCAATTGGTCAAAAGCTGTTCGGGGCTCCAAACCCTAAACCATTGCGACCATTTTGGTCAGAAAGGTCGTAATTTCCTCACACGAAAAGGTCATAAAGCAAACAGCGCTAGTCTGCTGCCTTATTTCTAGTTGTTAACGACCAATATAGATGGTCATAGCCTTGTAAATTGTGGTGGGTTGCTATGACTAGGCGCCACCTCATCAGTTTTGCCTATGTGTCATGTCCATGTGGCAGTTTTTGCCATAGGTTGTGAAGCAACCTATATTTCTGTCATTCCCAAAATTCCCAAAAAAATCTCATAAATTCTTTGGGTCATATCTTCGTCAAATATGTAAAAACCTTCCTTGCCTAGTTCAAAACTAATTCAAAAATATTCATTTTCCTATTCTATTCAGAGTAGCACTTTGTGAAGGAAGTACCACTTTGGCATGTCCAAATGGTATCCATTTTCTACAGTGCTTTCCTATGACCAAATAACCATCCTCCACCAAATGCCAGCTCAATCCATTCATTATTTTGAGCCGAGCTTCAACATTCGTATTTATGTCCAGTGTGGTGGTTTGCAAAGCAAGTACCACCTAGGTTCCTCCTTTTGAGCTGAAAATTTGTGAAGACGGTCTTCTTAGTAACTGATCATCCTCAGCCAAAACTCACGCCCATTAGCCATGTACATTTCCCGTACCGCTAATCAAACACTTGGCTGCTAATTCATGTTTGAGCATCGATCGGTCTCCTCATGAGAATCTTATGTTGTAATTTTCTTCCTAGCACCAACCTGGGGAGTGCCCAACCCACTAGACATGCCTAGGCCGCCCAGAACACATGGCAACGCCACGGTCACGCGGTGGCCATGCGAGTTTACGCGCTCTAGAGTTGGGGCCCTCGGCCACCGCCCAAACCTCGACGTATCGCCACCAAACCATGTATTTATGATTAAATAGGTCCTTATGTAACTAGAAATGATTTTTGGAAAAAATAAATAGCAAACTATGAGGCAGCTGCAGTTCAAATTTGACCCGCTTCCAACTGAATCGGCAGAAATTTGTCTTTTTCACGAGAGGTGGATCAAAAATTTTTACACCAGACCATTTTGTCAATTGTGCATTAAATATGCCCTAGTATTTTATAAAAATGATTTGGTCCAATTTTGCAACAATTATTTGGTAGTTCCTTCACAAAAAAACCTCCTTTCGGGCACTCGAAAAATGGAAAATGGTTTTTCCGTCCAACGAAAATGAAAACTTCCTTAGGCAACATTGTTTGCCATTCCAATATGCACCCTTGTGCACAATATGAGATCATTTGAACAAACTATGCCATGAATGTGGCCATAAGATTGATCATTTGGCTTGAAAGCCATGAATCTTCACGCATGATAGCTCATTTCTGAGAACACTTTTTTAAAATAATTACCGTATTACAAGTTTGTTATTTTTCTTGGGAACTTGGCCACATATAATGACACAATGTGAAGGTTTCCCAATTTTTTGATTTTTTTGAATTTTTTATGCCCGTTTCAAAATGCGGTCAAAACGGCGGGCTTGACCGTTCCTAGCTAGTGGTTGAATCTTGGAATTTTTTTGGTGTTTCTCTAATTAAATAGATACTTATGTACCTAGAAATTATTTTTGGAAAAAATAAATAGCAAACTATGAGGCAGCTGCAGTTCAAATTTGACCCGTTTCCAGCTGAATCAGCGACAATTTGTCTTTTTCACCAAAGGTGGATCAAAACTTTTTTCACCCAACCATTTTGTCAATTGTGCATTATATATGGCCTAGTATTTTATAAAATTGATTTGGTCCATTTTTGCAACAATTATTTGGTAGTTCCTTCACAAAAAACCTCCTTTTGGGCACTCGGAAAATCAAAAATAAATTTTCCGTGCAAAGAAAATGAAAACTTCCTTAGGCAACATTGTTTGGAATTCCAAGATGTACCCTTGTGCACAATATGAGATCATTTGAACAAACTATGCCATGAATGTGGCCATAAGATTGATCATTTGGCTTGAAAGCCATTGATCTCCACACGTGATAGCTCGTTTCTGAGAACACTTTTTAAAAATAACTGTTGTATTACAAGTTTGTTATTTTTCCTGGGAACTTGGCCACATATAATGACACAATGCGAAGGTTTCCTAATTTTTTGAATATTTTTGAATTTTTTATGTCCGTTTCAAAATGCGGTCAAAACGGCGAGAATGACCGTTCCTAGCTAGTGGTTGAATCTTGGAATTTTTTTGGCGTTTCTCTGATTAAATAGGTACTTATGTACCTAGAAATGATTTTTTGAAAAAATAAATAGCAAACTATGAGGCACCTACAGTTCAAATTTGACCCGCTTCCAGCTGAATCGGCGGGAATTTGTCTTTTTCACCAGAGGTGGATCAAAACTTTTGACACCCAACCATTTTGTCAATTGTACATTAAATATGGCCTAGTATTTTAGAAAAATGATTTGGTCCGATTTTGCAACAATTATTTGGGAGGTCCTTCACAAAATACCTCCTTTTGAGCACTCGAAAAATGAAAAATGTTTATTTTTGCAAAAAAAAAACTCATTTTTCACTACACCTTTTTGAAGATATTTATCTTTTTTCATGTTTGTTATTTTTTTCTGAAAACTCGTTCACATTTTGGTGACACAATGAGAAGGTTTCCTATTTTCTTTTTGAATTTCTTAGGTCATAAAATAGCTGTCATGATTTTAACATATTATTTTTAAACAACTATGACCAATTTAGATGGTCATAGCATCATACTGCATTCTGATTGGTCTGTAGACCCTTCACGCGGATCGTGCATCATACGCCGTCGGATGCTCGTGGATCCAACGGCTGTCCACACCAACCCTGAAACCCTAGCTGGTCATTTTCCATCCACCCCCCGCCTCCTTTCTTTCCCACCCCCACACCAACCCATCCATCTCCTCGCTGCCTCCTCCCTTCCAGATCTCCTCGCTGCCCGACGGAGAGCTGCCTCCTCCCTTCCAGATCGCCGCTGGCACCTCCCTCCGGCGGAGCTGGCCACCGTCCATGGCCTCCCGCACGCCCTACTCCTCTCACCCCTCCCCTTCCCTCACCCAACAAACTGCACATCCATGGCCACATCCCAGCTCGATCTTGTC